>NC_092213.1:2751054-2879897 GCF_043381705.1 Parasteatoda tepidariorum
CATTCAGCAATGTTTTTAACCAAATTAAACAGCTCATCAACATTACTTTTCTCACTTAGTTTCTTTTGAGTTCGATGTTAAATACTTCTCACATAAAGACTGAATTAATTTTTTTACCTCTATTGGTGATTTTGGAAGTGAGTGTACAATTTTTTTTATGGTGAGTGTACAATTTTTTTTATGGCTTTACCAAGACTCTGCAGGAATTTGTATAGGGAATTTAAATTATTTGTATGTGAAGAGATTGGTAGAATTTGATTTTTTCTTTGTTTACACAATCTCTGCACAACAGCGTTTGCACTTCTGAGTTTTTTAAGTCCAACTTTTGTCGCGGAAGCTTTCTTCTCTGCCTTTCTTTCTCTGTTTTTTTTCTTCATCATATCATGGGGATCTTGGTCTTTTTCAACATTTTATCTGTCTTTCAACAGCTGTTTTAGCCATTAGGTTAATTGAAAAAAAAATAATTCCCTAGTTTTTGACTAAGCTTCTCAAGGACTCGTTTTGTCATTCCATCGCCGAAGATGTGTCATTCCGTCACGCTAATTATTGGAAGTTAATAATCAAATGCATAGAATTTTACAATTTCTCATTGATTCTTATGCCACATCTGCTTTATATTCCAAAATATACACATTTTCATTCAAAAACGCAGTTGCTATTTTAAAAAATATACTAAAACATGTAACGGAATGACACAAAAAAAAGTTACTTTTATTTAATATATTAAACTTAAAATGACTTAAAGGCTGTGTTTTAAATGTTTAAATTTTGTACTATATGCATATTTTTATCAAAATATTGCAAAAGAAAGATACATTTCTTTTATTTTATAAGTATTTCTCAAGAAAACAATTTGAGCACAAATGTGAAGAATTCACTTGTCAGCCATGTGATTACTTTAGAATGCTGCCAGATTCAAAAAAACTTAAAATTATCAAAAATTAAACAGTAATATGTCGACTTTGGCTATTTTTGAACATATTTTTAAAATTAAAATATGCAATTCATAAAAAAAAAATTTCACTTAAAAGTTGACACTTTCGTGGAATTGCCCATAATCTTATCATCAGCTCACACGATCATATCCGCAAAAAGGAGTGCTTTCTAATATTGTATCAATATCAATATGGCCAAAGCGAAATATGTCAATACAATAGTGTGAGGAGCACTCAAAAAAATTTTTACAAAAAATTTACAACAAATAAAATAGAACACAATAAGTAAAAGTATCACGCAAAAACAAAAGATAAAGAAAAAACAGAATAAAACATGAAACGAAATCCATAAAGCGAGTTTCGAATTCAAATGAATTTACATGAACGGGAAATTTTTTAGGAATGATTTAAAATATTTTCGTAACAAGATTGCCAGATTGCAAAAAAGGAAAACAAAAGCGCAAATTTAGGTAAAAGCGTAAACAAAGGGGTTTTGCATTAAAGTGCGTTCTTGCTGCATTACTGAAGTGCGCTTGATTTGTTAGTTACCAAGGATGGGCCCGAAAATGGATGTGAGCAAGGTAATATTATACTGGATAACTTATAGAAGTTGACAGTAAATAATTTTTGAAAATTAACATTTATTTAAGAAAAAAAAATTAATAGAAAAGAGAAAGAAACTTGAATTGCCTGTTTTACACATAATTTTAGCCACGGATTTGCCCGAAATAGATTTGCACATGGTAAAAATTACATAAATTAACAAAGAAATTTTTTAGTAAATTTATTTACTATAATATACAATTAACTAAATGATTTTATATAGAATTTAATTACTAAAGTTTGGTATTCATTGTTTTTTTTAATCAAATTTTGAAAGAGTTGGTCTATTTTTTTTTTCTTTTTTGAATAAATAAATATTGCTACATATTCTTTTAATTCTATTCATTTCATTAAAAATGCTATTTAAATAGATGTTCCTGGAAACATACGGATTAAAAGTAATTAGTTTATTTATATTAAAATTAAAATAATTTCTTTTATCGTATAAATCAACAAATTTCGAAATCGTTTACATCAGTTTTCTTCTTTTATAATACCCAAATCCCAAAAATTGAAATTAATCATCACGATTACGAAACAAGATTAATTCCGCGGAGTAAATAGTATTTAATAAAATAGTATAATAATGAAACTTAAAGATAATTAAATCATCAATAAATCAAAAACAAATTCAATATTAAGAGTATAATTTTTTACATAATAATGAAAAAATAAGTTAGCTAACAGAGATGAATATTTCGATCCTTCTGGTATTCCATCAATTTAAAGAAAAATATACTTTCCATTGTAAAAATAATCATTGAAAAGACAAAAATTAATTAGAATTTCTCAGTAATCGAAATCGCAATAAAGGATATTTTTAAAATCATAGTAATAATTCAAAAGGACATCTTTTAGTTAGTTTAGAAGGGGAAATGCTATTGAAATGATCCTGGAAATCAAAAGTCGCAATAGAATTAATTTATTATGCTTACCTAGTTAGGTAAGTATTAGATCCACATGTGATTGTTCTAAATTTTATAGGAATTTTATGAAATTTAGGACTGATAATTAAGCAAGGAAATTGTATATTGCTAATTTTAATTTTTAACCTCTTACAAAAAGGTAAAATTCTTTTAACGACTCTGTCATTATTTAAATTACCAAGTTTAAAATTTTTACTATTTTTTAACTACGTATTTAAAATGTATTCCTTATTTATTAACTCCGCATTTGCGCTTTTGGTTTTATATTTTGCAATCTGTCAATCTTGTTACGACAATATTTTAAAATATTTGAAAATTTCCCGTTCATGTAAATTTATTTGAATTCGCTATTCTCTTTATGGATTTCGCTTCATGTTTAATTCTGTTTCTTCTTTATATTTTATTTTCTGTTTTTAAGTGATATTTTCACTTAATGTATTCGATTTTATTTGTTGTAAATTTTTTGTAAAACTTTTTTTGAGTGTTTCCCCACACTATCGTATTGATATAATTTTTTTTTTTTGGCTACATTGATGCAATATTTAAAAGCATTCTTCTTGACGGATATAATCGTGTGAGCTGATGAAAAGATTATATCTTTTATTTTCCAGATTTTTATCAATTTTCACCCTTTCTTTCGAATTTTTTTTCCGGTTTCTTATTNTTTTTAATGTCAAGAATCAGAATGCGTGAAAGAAAGCTGATTTATTTAGGACGTTTTTCTTCTCATTTTGTAACTTAAACCATCGTCCATAATAATTATTAAAGAAATTTTAAAATATGTTGACATTCAAATTGCATCTCAGAATGTAAAAATTCATTCATTTAATTTAAAAGATATTTAATGTTAAAAAAATATTTAAATGTTTAAAAGATATTTAATGTTCTGTAATTCCCATTTATCTGAAATATCATTTCTTTCCCAAACTCAAATACTTTACATTTAAAGTTTAGTACGCTAAGTTTCATACTGATTTTCATAAAGTTGTATACTTTTGTAAATTAATATTAAAATACTAATTTACAGGATTTAATTACAGGATTTAATCTAATTTGAATCAAATTTTTTGTAGGCAAGATTCTAAGAAATTAATTGCGCAAAAAACTAAGGGAAACCAGGAAATAGCTTTAAAATGTGGCATTCACTTACACCCAAATAGGATTTATGAAGTTTGCTTAGTAAAAATTAAAACTCTTATAACTTCTAAACTCATTTAGTTCATTGTAAAACAGCACGAAGGATCCAATACTGTCTATCTAACAATTTCGAACGCTTAAATGGGTGTTAATACAGAACTTTAATTGAAATCCATAAAAACTTTTATGACTTTTGAACTTTAAATTCAATCCACCAAATATTTAGGAATTTATATTTCACTTACCTAAGTAATGGTTTCTGACACGTAAATATATATAAATCATGACTTGTATATTTTTTATACTCAATACTTACCAAGTCCATAGTATCTTTTGAACTATTTATCCAATATATTTGGTTGTGGTGTTTTTGAATTAACAAATTAATGGGATAGAATATCTCACTTGACTAAATAACTGTGCATAAACGTCACTTTCGATTCCCCTTATACTCCTCAGTAAATTCAAGATGGCGGCTAGCGTTCACCTCGAGAAAAGGGTCAAACTCTAGGTTTTCATCATATTGGGAACAAAGTTCAACTTTTTAAAAAGAATTTCAAGCTTTCCTATTTATTGTTAAATATTAATTATTAGGTCTATTTATCCGTGTCGAAAAAAAGTTCTATGCAGAATTACTGACAACCTTAAACCTTTACCAATATTAAAAACTTTTAATTTCGGATACATACATTGTCAGAAATTTCTCGGACAGATTGTTAAATAACAATTTATTTAATTTTCACTTTACCATATTCCAACAAAACCCAAATAACCGCTAATAAGAGGATAATCAAACTGTTAACTGTGAGAAAAACTGTTTAGTAACTGCTTTCACCTAATACGGTTAAAAAAATCAGAATTTCATCGCACCAACTAAGCTCATCTAACGAAACCCCTGCATCTGGGTACATATTATAGACGAGAAAGAAAATGTGTGTATTTCATGACCAACAGAATGGGGGTTCTAGTCCCAGCGTTGACAACACCATATTTCCTCCATTCTTTTTTAATACATGAAAGGCTTCAGTACTTCCCAATTTGAGACCCTGGTCAGTTTGAAAACGAAACTCTCATTCATGAATGGATGGCAAGCTGCTTAACTCGAAAAAGTCTATCATTTCTCATCTCTTACGGTAGATGAATCAATCGCAAACACTAATTAAACCACTTTCCCCGGTTCATTTGATAAAACATAACTCAACCACAACCTAACTCCAATGCCTATTACCTAACGAAAAGCCTAGCTCTAATGTCCAGTTAAATTTATTTTTAACGGTTGCTAATTGTGAACGGTTAAAAAATATTGTACTTTTATATTCATGTTTTTTGAACTATACTAGTTGTAAACGGTTTCAAAACCGTAAAGGTTAGAAACGTTCTTTACCGTAAACTTTACGGTTATTTGGATGGGCAGACTTCTGTCAGTTATTTTACAGTAATTTTAGTATGAAAAATGTTAACAGTTTAGTTGAAAATTCAGTTTTTGCCAATTTTAATATATGACGCTCTAATTAGTTTATTTTCAACTAATTACGTTTCAATTTCTACAAATTTTTAATTCCAAATTAAAGCAAAGCTTGCCTTCATTATTTTTAACGAAGTAAAAGAATATACCAAACTTTATCCATCAATAAACGGCTATTAATGGTATACGCTTTAGACATTATTACTAAATTCCATCTCAGAGAAGGAAGTTTTGTAAGAGCATCTGATGTATTAACTTGTCAATTTGATTCCTTCCGTCCATTAGTTTTGAATTATCGATTCCTTTCTTCTTTTTTTTTTCCTAACTTCAGTCGGTGAAGATGATTCTTTAAAAATGAAATTCTTCCTTATCTACATAGCAATCCCCTCATCGATTCTCTGACGGCGATTGTTGCCATCGAGAAAAATAGTTGTTTTCCATTACATTGTTGGAATGTTTCTTTTCCAATTTCTTTATGAATGCGATTGAAGATATTGAAAGGGAATGTAAGGAGTTTTTTCTTATTTTATTTTAAACAATTTAAAAGTCAACCTTTGACAAATAAATAAATATGTATAGACACAGTATTATGATTTTAATCTCTATCAACAAACAAGTTCAAGGATTTCAACTTTTTATCTCGTGCTTTTAATTTAAATCTCGCTTACATTTTGAAAGACTTTATATATACGAACATTTCAATTTACATTTTCATGATAAATATTTTTAAACTAACAGCTGAATGCTATTCAACTCATTAACTCTTGGTGCAAAATAATTTTAAGCTGGTTTGAACAGGTAGACCTGTAATATCCACCTGAGAAACAGTTCGTGTTAGTTAACAATGAGCTCTGATGGTAACGTCTCATGCATGCACGATCATGAAACGTCTTATGCTTGTACTTTTTTTATTGCAACCTCTACACAAGTGCAGAAAAGAGTAGTGACGTAGATTTTAAGTCGAATTACGTTTAGCAGTCAATCGAGTTGCCATACCGCATTTGAACATGCGCATCCCAAATTATGCACTAAAGTGTTGCCGTCGGTACAACGTCCTAAGTTACGGATATGTGTGCAAATTACTAATTTTTAGCAGCGGATATCTGTGCAAATTACTAATTTTATTTAGCTCTCTCAAGCAATTAATGAGCTTCAATCTCAAAGGCAAACCTTTTTTACCAGCACAATACACTACTTTTCAGTTGCTGCTAAAAAATTAGTTATGTACAAACTGTCCTACTATTCCTTTGTTTGATTTACGATTTAAGCTTTATGTTCTTTACTTGAAATTCTATACTTGAACTTGTTCCTTTCTTCTCCACACTTGATCCGTATTTCTTCTTTGTTCGAATATCTATGCAATTTACGATTTAACCTTGATGTTCTTTTCTGCTTCTTTCTCATTTGCGATTTAAGCTTTATGCTCCGTTTACGCATAATCTAAGCTTTATGTTTGTTTTTTTCTATTTCTTTTTAACTTACAATTTAAGCCTTGTGTTCGATTTTTGTATGATTTAAGCTTTATGTTCTTTGCAAATATCCATGAAATTTAAAATATAAGCCTACCGTTCTTTTCTTGAAATTCTGTACTTCAATTTCTTCTATACTTCTCTATACTTGTTCTATATTTGTTATTTGCTTGAATATCCATGCAATTTACGGTTTATGCTTTATGTTCTGTTTATGGATGATTTAAGCTTTGTGTTCTTTTCTGTTTCTCCTTAATTTTTAATTTGAGTTTGATGTTTTATTTGTGTATGAGTTAAGCTTTGTGTTCTTTACTATCATCTTTGAAATTTACGATTTAAGCTTTATATTCTTATCTTGAAGTTCGTTTCTTGAACTTGTTCCATAATTGTAATACACTTCTATATATCTGTTCTATACTTTTTCTTCTTTTTAACATCTATGTAAATTTAATTTAATTATAGAAATTATTTAATCTCGGGTGCAATAATTTTTTAATAGATTAGGCAAATAGAACAGAGAAATAAATCACATTCATGCCCGAAGCGGGATTCGAACTCGGGATAATCATGATATGAAACGAATTTCATTACCACAATAGAGATCGGTTGGCTTATTTCGAGATTCTAGTTTCGATCGTTTAGTCTTTATTCTAGTTTCGTTATTCTTGTAAACAATTGGGACAGGATAGCCTGGTTAGTAGGGAGTTGAGTCCACGATCAAGAGGTATGAGTTCAATCCCCTCCCGCCGGAGACTCGCAATGTTGTAAATTGTGACTAGCTCACGTTAAATCCGTCTGGTCACAAAGTCCTCCAAATTCCTATAACAAATACCTCTGGGGATACTGTATTGGAGAATGATCTTTCTCTGGTGCAGGTCAAAATTACGATCTCTGGATGAATGAATGGATGTATGAATAAATCCTCCCTTTAAAACGGGCTGTGACGTGTGTGTGGCTGAAGTCGTATTCCTGGCCATAGGTGGCACCACTAGAAAAGGAAACGCATTCTCTACTTTAAATTCGCTCAGCTTCACCAAGCGGCTTAAAGGTATTTGGCAAGTGGCATTAGAAGCAACAAAAACATTAATCAGTCTCTCACAATACACTGCGATGGGGTTCCGAGTTGAAATATTTTCGTCAAATATTTGAGAGTTCCCGTTTCGGCACACATCACGTGATTGCGTGATGAAATGATTGTCCACAATTCTGAAATACAGCTCAAGAACTGCTGGATCGTCAAAAATGAGAGTTTAATTCTGAGAGTGTAACCTAATCTTACGTAAGAGTTTAAAGATACTTTAATGCTAGAATATATACCATAGTACCATAAAATAAACACTGGCTGCAAATATACTTCATTTTATTGATTAAAACTTGTGACTGCAAAATTTATTTTATTTTAGTTTTCCAAGTTTTAAGAGACACTAAAAAGGTAGCTTAACACCCGTTGCTCTTGTGTGATGCATCAACTTACCATAGAAGTCGTATTTTTTTAAGTATGATATCCTAAACATAACGAGAAGTGAAGAAATAAGTAGAAAATAAAAACATTTTTTCGTTTCTTAATTAAATGAAAACATTCATCAGTTAACTGCTTTGAATGGAAATTTTTATCTTTCATGTGAATTTAAGCGATATAACTTTTTATGGCATTTCATTTTATATTAGTCCGTAAAAAACACAAGTGCTTAGGACATAAAAAGGAACTCAACTACAAATAAAAGAAAAATATATATTTTTTTTACCTCGAAGCACAAGGATAAAAAAACTGGAAACATTAAGTATCATCATAAAATTTTAATATTTTCTTTTTCCCTTCAACTTAAATAAACCTTTAATATTATTCTTATGTTAGATGAAATAATATTCAAATTAAACACCTTAATAATTTATGCCTCATGTTAAATACATCTGTAACATTATTTTTGCTGTGTCTAGTGAGGCCATTTTTTAATTGTCAGAAAAAAATTACTTTTTTGAAACTAATTTAAATTTGCTTTTATATTCTCTAAAAGAACTAACGTTGTTGGATTTTTAAAGACTACGTTGTAAAAAGCTCAAGCTGAATAATTTCATTCAAAAATATTTTATGAGCAAATTAAATTTTTTATTCATGATCAAGTTAATGTAGAAGTGATAAATACCAGTGTCTCCTATTCTCGGACCAAAGAATAAAAAGTTTGGCTATAAATTACTCCAAATGGATGCAATAAGCAGAAACTTTGTTAAAAACTAAAGTATGTGGCACATCAATTTTAAACGATTAGTCTCACTTTTAATTGATTTTAAGAAGAACTGTTCATCTTTTTTTATACTTAGCCTGTTGCTTTATAACATAAAGTATAATTTCGAGCACTAAAATTGAATTTTCTCGTTCAAATATTTAATGATGTAATGATTCTTAATCTGTAAAAAATTGTACGATCGACAATTTAAAGTTTTTTTTTCAAAAAAAAAAAATTTACTGTTTGGAAATAATATAGGTAATAATTTCCATAAAATCCAAACAGATCGAAATGTACTGATAGAGGTTTCAGAATAATTGATATAGACATATTTCTGGGAAATCATCATTGAAATATATCTGAGACGTTTCTGGAAGTTATAGCGCCTATTAACTGTTACAAAAGTTACTTATAATTCTATTAATATTGTTATATATAGTATAATTACTGAATTTATCGATTCTGCTGTTTCAATTCTCATTATTTAGTTCATCTCTTCTGTAGTGAACTATAGAGAATTATAGTGAGCTTCAGCTATTAATATTTACATAATTTTATATAAATAATAATAATAGTGGGACATATAACTATAGTATTTATATAACTCTCTTTCATATATAACACTCCCCTTTACTATTTTTTAACCATTAGCTCTCCCTTATTTCAAACACCTAAACCTTGGTTATATATTACGTAACTAAATATTATAATATTTAAAATATTTAAATATTTAACCAATAGGGTGGGGAATTCCGGGCAAGGTGGCAACAGCTTGCACATTTCAGCCAGGATTATTTTACCGGTTACTCCATTTTTTTTTAATTAATACCACGACTTAAAAAAAAGCACATTAATCCCACTAATATTACCCAGTATTCCCAACTTCGGTCTTTTTTCCTGAATTATTCATAAATGAAAAATTCATAGCCAACATTATGCCTTAAAAACTATATCTCCGGGTCAGCCTGCAATCGAAGAGCTAATCGTGACAGTGCTAGTTCCTGAATAAGTATTGCAATAATGTTATATAACATTAATTGGAATGGAGACCTGTTACTACTCGCAATATTTGGAATGTGTTACATTCTGAACTGCCACGGTAGAATTTTGTAAATTGACTGATAAATTTGATAGATATTCAATATTTTATCACATATACCAAATTTCCTGTTGGTTATTCAAAATCAACGAATATATCACATTAACACATGTTCTTTGACTTTAAGGAAGAACAGCCTCAAATGTGAAATAGAAAACAAAATGATTTTTTATTGATTTTCAAGATGAGGACAAGTTTCAAAGAATGATTCACACAGTTAAATACGTCCATTTTTCAAAATGGTATAAAAATCTCACTTCAACCGATTAGAGAGTTAACCCTTTAACGAATATACGAAAAATATTTTTTGTATTAGATTAATCTATAATATTCAACATGATTTTAATTTTAAACTAAAATGTCGCCAAATAATATTTTTCTAGAATTTTTTTTAATTTTTAATTTAACCAGATAAAAGTATTGAAGTAAATTGGGTCTAACTATTTTAATCTATATAAAATTTACTCCAAAAACAACACTTCTTCAATGTAAGAAAAAAAATAAATAGATAAAAATTCGATTCGAACTTATACTGTAAAGCCAACTTCTGACGACGATGTTTAGAAAGAAAACGAAAACGGAAAAGCAAAGAATGAAGAAGGCATTTAAGTTGAAAAAGTAAGAAAAATTGCTGTGATAAAAAATTCAAAACTCGGACAAATATTGCCTCAGTCAACTTCCACGTCAAAGTATAACATAACGGAAGCACATTAAAGGAACAGAAAGAGCGAAGAAAACATTCCAAGAAAAGAAACAGACGATATAAAATTCTGATGCGAGTAATGTCTTGGGGCTCTGTCTGTAGCACTGCAAGCGATTTCTCCGGAACAGAAAGGTAAATTTAAGCGATGGCAATCGACAGAATGACGGGATATTGGATTTGTCCGCTTTCCAGTCAATATTTCTTGTCGCCAAATAATGTTAAGAGCAATTCTTCCTTTTATTTTTAAACAAGGCCATTTCAATTGTTGATGAAATGTGTCGGTATTTTATCATTACAAGAAAAACCGAACATTATAATAAAAGACTATCGATTGAAAATTAAAATCAGAATATTTTTAGGAAAGGTTAGGTAGATTCATTTATCGCATTTTAAAAAACTTGTAATGTTTAGTTATTTCGTATAATACATTTTCAAATTGTTACAAGCACTAGAAACTACGAGAAAAGTACCGACTACAGTAGTTTCACTACTTACTGACACGAATAATTTATTTCACAAGTTTTCATATAAATTAAGTACAAAGCGTGAAGAAGCGCTTATTAAAATGTAATGTTAGAACCAAAAAAGAGGAGAAATAAATCATTTTCTGTCTAGTCCATTTCACGAATTATAAATTATTATTATTTTTTTTTACTTTCACCGTATAAGATAATTTGGCAGATTTTCCTTTTCCCACTTTTAAGAAATCTTTTACTCAATACAAATATCAAAAACTCCTGCACAAACTAGTCTTCAACATAAATCAAATCTACAGAAAGTTGAAAATTCGAAATTTTGCCTCTCTTTTCAAGACATAGGATTATTACGAAGCAATTTGTAAAATAAGAACTATATCTTACTCTTAAAGATGGTAATGACATAACTTTAATTTACCCAAGGGAAAGTTATTTTCTTTGTCTTGCATCATTTATTCCCCAATAATGTGCTTATTCAATTACTCAAGTGAAACAATTTTCTCTCGAAAAGCTCTTAGAGTAGCAAATATTTTTCTATTTTGTATCAACAAAATGTTTTACACTTTATTTAATTGCTGAGTTGTATGACATGAATTGTAATGTTATTTTCAAATATAGACGAAGAAGTAATTAGTAACGCTTATGTTCATTTCTTTCATTAATGTTGATGCCTTCATCTTTTATAAATTTATTACAATTGGTTTTCAACTATTAGAAGCTTTTATGAAATCTATCATTTTTAACGATGCCTTTTGTTCGTTATTTCGCATGTTCAAAATATTATATTCAAAATATTATATTTAAAATATTATATTTAAAATATTATATTTAAAATATTACTTTTAAAATATTATATTTAAAATATTATGTTTAAAATTTATTTTTAAATATTTAAATTAATGTCATATATGAAATTTAAATATTTTACAGAGATAACAAAAAAATTGATAACTCGAAAAAAGTTTTTTAAGAAAAACATTTCAAAAATTAATAAGTAAGCTATGAAATAGTGAAATTAATTTTGATCGATCCGTAATTAGTTTCCATAAAGAACCAAATAAAGAGATTTTTTTTTAAGGTGACTTCAAAAATTCAGTATGCCTGACGAATACAATAAACGAAAAATCCTTTTCTAATACAGAATATTTTTTTCTAAAAAACAAAATGATGTTTGATCATTTAAATATCATCACCTTCATTTAAGAATGTTAAATAATTACCGAAGAAACAAAAACGTATCACTAATAGCTCAAAGCCTTCTTTTTCAATATTTCAAACAAAATTTATGCTTCTATAAATATTTTTATATTTCCTTCATTTGAACCTAATGACAAATGTATTTCAAATGTAGACATTTTCATTTTTAAGCGCAGATGCATAGCTTCCTACATAGCCTGATATTCAACAACCTTCTGTTCCATTAACCTAATGAAACTTTTCTTTGGAACAACTATTCTTATTCAACTAATCACACCGAAACCGATAGTTGGTTCCATCGACTTGTAATTATGTAACTCTAATACGGAATTGATGTCTTTGAGCACGTACGGAACAAAATGAAATCTATGGAGATTACATAATACAAAAATTACGGTACAGCAAATTGCCCTGAATGTGAGACATGGGATTTATTCAACATAGGATAAAACTTCTTCAGCGGTGGTATAGGATCCTGATGAGGCATGAGATTTATTCAACATAAAAGAAATATATGAATAATAAGATTGAACTTTTCTAGAAGAAGTAATTCTCTTTTTAAGTTATTAGTTACTACATTTTTAATTAATCAATTGAAGTGATCTGAAGTGATTGTAATATTCGTATTAAGCTTTACTATTGAGACAGTGGCAACTTTGTCGATGTTTCATGAAATATACCTTTTTTGTGTTTTTTTTCTATAATTGTTTGATTATTTTAGTTAAGAATATCTATTTTATCAAGAAGAATCTGAGATTACGATAAAGTGAGTAGCACTAAAAATATTTTGAATGAGATAGCTTACTTTTATTTTATGTCTAATTAGTTAACATCTATCTTTGATAAAACGTTAAATTAATAATAAATATTTCAATAAAAATGTCAGATGTGGGATTTATTTAACATAGAACAACAATAAAATTAAACTTTTCAAATTGCTGTCAAGGAACTTTTTGAGATATAGGATTTATTCGACATGAAAATATATGTATATGAGTAATCAGGTTAAGCTTTTTCGGCTGTAGTAATACACTTTTAAAGTGTTAATAATAAGTTTTTTCATAAAAATGCGAGATGTTGGATTTATATAACATAGAAAGAAAATTTATTATTAAGAAAATCGAAAAAGATAGCTTATCAAGCAGTAACCATTATGGAATTCTTCAAATTGTTAATGATTATAATGATTAGTTTTTAATAAATGTTCCAATAAAAATGTGAGATATAGAATTTATTTAACAGAGAAAAAATATCTAAATAATAAGATAGAATTCATCAGGATCATTTTAAGATGTTTAATAAATACTTCGATAAAAAGTGAAAATTTCATTTATTCAACATAGATAAAATATACAAGTTATAAGAATGAACTCTCCATTCTTTAGCATTACAGAAATTTTTTAATAAGTTATAAATAAATGGTTCAAAGAAACTTTAAACTGCTGATAAAAACAGTACCAGTAATTACCAATAAGGAATTATGACCAGTTTGTATTATTGTATATGTTAAATTTTCAATATTTTTTAAATAATATCTACTGCAAAAATTAAAATTACAAACAAATACAATTCTTACAATAGTCCATAGTTCCTTTTTTAAAGACAGATTTTAATCGATTTCGTCGAAAACTTTTATTACCGGAAAAAAAAGGATTTTTTTCTTTCAATTTTTCAATCCTATTTAACACAACGAGGAACAGTTCCCTAATAAAGAAAAATACAGATGGTCCAGCTATTTAGAAAATTGAATAAAATTTAATGATATTTTAAGAATTTTATAAATTAAATAATCAGCTTAACTTGTTCTCACCTCATTATTTTAATTGGTTTCGAGGGGGAAAACATATAATAATAGAATATAAATGTTTGCAGCAATTGAAAACTATTATGTTATCCTCTATAAAACCGAACAAACACTTTTTTAACTAAACTTGAGAAAACTATTGTGTTACTTTAATTAAATTAGGCATGATATCCTATATTACTAGCTTTGTTTGATAACATATGTTAAAAACTTAACATAACTAATCAAAGACATCATGAAAAGAAAATGATGACTTACTAATAATTCAATTTTCTTAAATCTCTCTATTCTAAAAAAAAGTTTTTGCAGTTAATTTTGNGCAGGGGCGGAGCCCTCTAGTTATACAAATAATTGAACCAGTTGTAAAACTGTAAAGGTCTATACAATTTTAAAAGAAATTTTTAATACTTCTAAAAAATTACAGAATACCTTGCCAATATTAACAATTCAATCGCTTCTTAAAGTTAGGAGTTCATTTGTTAATTTTTGAGGTAAAATTTGCGAATCAGAAGATTTTTTGACTGAATTCTCAATCTGTAAAATCTGTAGTGTGCAGCGACTTGGGAATTGAAAAACTCTAAAAATTGTGTGAATGATTACTTTTATTCAAGTTGATACCGAATACCCATTTCAAAGAGTGTAGTTAAATATTCACAACAATAATTGATAAAATTTACATCCATTTGCATATCGTTGGTTAAGAAGATTGGGGTTTTTTTTTTTCAGAGCTCCGTAAACTTGTCAAATAAATAGTGTATATTTAATTTATTTAACTAAATTCTTGTGTGAAATGATGGTAGGAGATGTTTTAAAAGTATAACAAATGATTTCGGACCATTATTAAAAGTTTAAAGGTGAATAATTCTGCAACTTCTAGTTAGTGACACTATTGTGGCTAAGAGGGGGGTGGTTTGTTTACATGAAGTGAAAGACGAGTTTTTGTCAGATTTAATTGACGAATTGATCATAGCCTATTTAATACCAAGTTAGTTCCAATCCTTCTCACTGATTAAATAAATAAAAAATTTCGATTGTGGTCGATTCTATACTTTCAATCTTCTTTTAGGATTGATTTGATAAACTACTCATATCAACAGTTATAAAAATACATGTATGTTTTTAGATGTATGCTTACACATGCGTAAATCTGTCAACTGGGAACTTGCACTTCAAGAAGAAGAAAACAACAAATGCAAACACACGTGACCTATGACGTCAGCGCCAACTGATCGTTTATAAACAAAATGGAGTGTTAAAGTGGATCTAAGTTTCCCTACATAACTTAAAATGTGAATGAACGTATAGTTAATTAAATATAGTGCCGTATCGCCCATCAAATGTGTTGAAATAGAATTCTCTCTTGACTACGTCCTTTATTTAACTTAGATCTATTATTTGTTTATGTATTTTATTATAACAGCTATATATTTCTGTTCTGTGCACCTAGAAATGCATAACCTTGTTTATGTTTCACGTGACTTCGTGCCTGTCTTTGTGTTAAATAAGAAATATATTGCGAAGGAATTGAAATCCTTGTGAAAGAAAATAGAACGTGTCATTTAAGGAAATTTATACTTGGGGGGGCTGGGCTTTCTCGAAATAGAATGGAAAGAACAGTTGTTAACTTAAACAAATACTGCGTTTCAACAAAAATCAAAATACATATACCCGCACTACGTCATTAGCAGGTATCCCATGTTATAAAATAATTTTATATTATTTAACTTCTATTCACTTCAATTTTGTTCGAATTCATATTAATATTCTGTCTGTTCTGTGCGTATGTTTGATTAGCAAACTAGTTTTATTTTAAGAAATAGTGTATACATGCATAATACATTTATGATCCTTGCTTTATACTGTATCCTAAAAGTAACTTTACTGATTCTTAAGTGTATCATTTCTTAATATAATATTTGGTTTAACTGAATAACAAACATAGGGTAACGGCTACATTACACCGTACAAGAACATGTGTTTCAGCAGGGACAGTTCTTTGTTTTGTTTAGTGGAGGAACACTTAGTGAAACACTTAGTGAAACACTACTGTGATGTAATGTAGTTATCACTAATTTTCATACACTAAATGTTTTTTACTGTGTAACTGTTCAAATATTAACCATTCTCTTTTTACTCATTTATTTAAATGCAAAGTACAAGAAATTAATCTAATATGTTGATAACCAAAGTTTCAAATTTTTTGGAAAATCTTTTCTGATGGAAAAAAAATCCCGCGATTTTCATGCAAGCACTACAATTTTTTTCAGCGTGATGCGTTGTTTACTATTAGAAATTCCAGAAACTAGTCAATTGTCTAGCTGAAAACAATACCGAAAAACATTTTTCAATCAAATGTTTAACCTTTCAAACAGTATAACTCATGTATATATGTTACCGTGAATGAACGAAATCAAGAGAATGTCGACTTTCACCGGCGAATGTCAGCAATCACAATATTCACTTTGGTTAATGTCCAAAATATTAGTTATATCCGATTGGATGTTAATTTATTCGTTGATATTATTATATTTATTCGATGTTTTATTATCTGCTGAGGATAGTTTAGGAGAAATATCACTGCACTAAGTAGTGGTTAAATGTATAATGGGCAGTGGCACTTGATCTTAAGAAAACATTGATGTAAGGCATACCGGGAAGTCACACTGAAGCTTGGAAAATATTGATGTAGGACATACCGGGCAAATGAATACCGAACAGTGGCACTTCACTAGACCTAGTATATATTTCGGACATTTACCAAATCGCCTATGTGATAGTCAACATTCACCGTTGGAAGTCAACAACCACCCATTTCCTTCATTCACGGTAACACATATATCTTAACAATATTGTTGATCGATCCAAAGATTCCAAGATCTTGTCCAAGGAAGTGGAAGTGAAATGTTTTCAGATTTTAGTTACACTCTCCAAAAACCAAATTTAATATTTAATGACTTTCATGATAATACGGTTCAAACTAAACCTTGAGGTTTGAACAATACTATGGTGCAATACGCATCAAAATTTCGAACATTTTAGAATTCAAAATAAGTATAATAGTATTTAGTGTTATAATTGTATGAATGCAAGAACGTCCTATATATTTATTATTCATACAATCAATTTATTAGCACGAGATTTAGATTTTTTCATCTTAGTTTTCTTTAGAATATTTTTTATTTAGGTCTTAGTAAAGGAGGAATTTTATTTTAAACAATAAACTTATATTCAATTCAATTCATTTCTGACGCCTGCCGTCTTTAGCTGATAAAATCGTAAAAATGACTGACTCTAGACAAAAGAATTCGTCGAGTTCTGTGATTTGTGAAACATACTAATCGTTTTCCGATATAATTCCCTCTGTCAACCACTTGGGCGCCAAGAAAAACAAATAAAAGTTACAATTCTCGACAAAAAAAGAATTTGTTTTGGAAATTGAATTGCTTCGTTGATTTTTGCGTTTTCAAATCAAATTGATTAAACAAAGGGAAAAAATGTATTTCACGAAGCAAAAGTAATTCATTGCTTAAAAAAAAGAGGCGAAAACGGCGAATAAAAATAATTTTCTGCTTTATGAATACAAAAATAGAAATGTTGAAGAAAATCACTATGCATAAAGCATTAAATGTGAAATTTCGAAAAATATTGTTAGAAAAATTTTTTTTTTTACAATAACTGGTATTTAATCTCTTATTTAACATTAAACATTCACATTTTATTTCACTTTTCACATATATAAATCATTATTTCTCTGATCGAATCATAAAGTAGGTAGACCATGTAAATTTGCGCACCTTTGCTCTGTCCCGAAATTCCTGAGCTTTAACCTCCGTAACCTCCGAGGTTCACAAATGGGCTGATGCGATAAGGCTTTACTATTACATATAAAATACGTTTTTGAACATTTAAACATAATAACTGAACAAAGATTGAAATGAACAACAAAATCAAAACTTCGAACTTTCCCTTATTCACTGCAAAAAAAAGTTTCTCAAAATTGGACGAAAATGTGTCAAAATATAGCTCTAAAAATTATAGTGTCGAACTTGAAAACTCTGTGTATTTATTTATGAGTGAGTATGTCTTTGTATACATAATTGAGCCTTTTGATCATTCCCCTAGGCTCAATAATGAGTACATGGGAATTTCAAATTCGGCCCTATTTGTTTCAGAGCTATTTTGACACATTTTTTCCTCCATGGTGAGAAACCCTTTTTTATAGTACACGAGTAGCAGGCAAACATTGCATCCCAAAAACTTCATATCTTAGTTTTTAGAGATTTTACACCGTGTTGAACCATAATTTTGTCCAAACAACTTTAGTACGGTGCCAAATTTAATTGAAACGCCATGAAATTTTCTTATAACACATAACGGTTTAATTGGAATATAAATATAATTCAGAAATGTAGAACCAGAAAATAGAAATTAAAATATTATATAGTAATATAATATTTGAATAGAAACATCAAACTTTGAAAACTTATTCGGGTCAAAGCAAATTTGCACTATGTTATGATTCGTCACTTCATCGAGATCTCACTGATATATTTCCAGTCTACTTTATTTAAAAAACAATCGAAAAATGCATATATATTCATGAAATTTATACGGACTGTCCATCATAGGGTGGACCAAAAAAGCGTCTAAAATCTTTTAGCGTACACACACAAGTTGAAAACTACCACGGACGATACTATTTAAAAACGATCCATTCTGACAACGAACGATACTTTTCTTAAAGCTTCACCTCCCCCAATGAGCCGCTGCGCCCTCTAGCTACACTTGAACGAAGCGGTTACTTGATGCTAAAGAGTTGAAAAGTTTATACTGTACGTTTTATAACTTCATGTCCTTTTCATATTTTTTTTTCACTTCTGTATCATTATATCACGAAAGGGGATTATAATCAAGGCATAAATAAATAAAATCTGCGTGTAACTGTGTATGTACAGTCCCTGGCCAAATTAATAGACGCACTATAAAAGTTTATGTAAAATTTTAATTATCTGGAGATAGCTGTGCAGCTTACGCGACTGAAACCGGTTTCACTAGTTTACGTTCGTGCATCAATTGGTTAAATTGGACAATATATAAATTCGACGATTGAATAAAGGAAACGATATATTACATAAATATAGAATATATATTTTATCAGGTATTATATTAGTACATTATAATAGCTAGACCCAATTATTAGACACACTGCAGTGTTTTGATAATTGCATGTTTTGCACGAGTTTATAGGCAATACTTTTGTATTTAAACATACATGCAATGGGTCTTTTTACGAGAGATTTTTTATACCATTTGTATCCATTTGTATTTATTTTTAAAGCATTGCATTACTATGTTAACCCACTGATACACGACCGTAAACAAGTGCAAACCGGTTTCAGTCGCGTAAAAATAATAAAACTGTATAGTATCACCCGATAATTAAGATTTTAAATAGAATCTCATAGTGCGTCGATTAATTTGGGCAGGGATTGCCTATAGTTTTAAAGTTGAGTATTTTTTATTTTGACTTATACCACTTATGGAATAAAGAAAGGAAAGCAGAAATTTATGTTAATGCTGTGGAATTGTTTCGGCATTCGTGTTGAAACGGAAAATTTTTTGATGAATGGCAAATCTTTTATTTAAAGTTCTATTATAGATAAAAAAAAGTTTTTCTGTCATATTTTTATTTATTCCCGATTGCTTAATTCTGTCTTATGATAAAGTCTACACTAAACAGAAAAGAGAAATTCTACATTGATAACGTTTTTCCTAATTCATTCTTCCATTAGTTTAAAAGGATTTATGGTGCATGTTATCCAAATAAATGTGTATTTTAATCAACATTTAAATAAATAAACTTAAGAACAAGAAAATTAAAAAATTTATGTTAAAAAGTAATTTGTTTTGGAAAATGTACTTTTGCTTTCATTAGCGCATGACATCCTTAAAAAAGTAATATTTTATGCAAATTAACCAAAACAAACGATTAAAAAGATTTTTGTAATTTTAATTAAAAATAATCAAAGAGATAAAATCACTCATTGAACCATTTGCTAAGCTTCTTACCGCAGCATGGCGCTGAAATCATTTGACTGAGAGGGTTACCATTTTTCCGTGCTTTAAAAAAAGCGTCTCTTTATGACATACTTCGACATTGGAACAAAATCTCGTTATTTCTCTGTGTCAACTACCAACATTAAGAAGCATGCAAAATATTGTAACTCGAAATTTCCAATCTTCTGCTTACAAGCACCAAAAGTTGATTAAAAATGTTTAAAATTGAAAAAAATTTAACAAAATAATTCAATTTGTTGATAGGTTTGAAGTTAACTACTTCTTAACCAAAATATCCGCACAACAAGTTTAGAATTAAAAATTTATATCTTCTACCGCCTCAACAGCTTCGATGATTTGAATACACAGTTAGAATTTTCTCTCTAAAATTACGGTAAAACAACAGAGCTGTCCATCTAATTAACCCTAAAGTCTACAGTTAGGGACATTTCCTTACCTTTAAGCTTTTGAAACCGTTTACAATGAATAGGGTTAAAACACTGTGATGACAGAACTCAACGATTTCGTAACTATTGCATGGTTTCAAAATCATAAAAATGAAATTTAACTGGACATTAGAGTAAAATGATGTTAGCTTTTTGGTCAGGTAATTCGGTTAGGTTGGAATTCGGTTGTGGTAGAGATATGTTTTGTTAAATGCCGCTAAATTAGCTTATTTAGTGGTTTCATCTATCTTGAGAAATTAAAAATGCTAGCGTTTTTTCTGTTCAGCAGCCCTGCGGGGTTTGCCATCTATACGCAAATTCGAGTTTCATATTCCAATAATCTAGGGTCATCAACTCGTGTATTAAAGGAATGGAAGAAATATTGTAGTTTCAACACTGGGATTCAAACTCTCGTTCAGATTGCTCACGAAATTGTCCTTTCGACCACAGCTACAAGGAACTGAATGGCTTTGTAAGTTAAGCCTTGAAGCTTCTCTGATTGTATTAGGTGAAAACGGTCAATAAATAATTTTTATCACAATTAACAGCTTTAATGCAATCTTTTCTATGGTTATTACATTGTTTTGATTGAATATGCTAAAATAAAATTTTTTTTATATTTTATAGCCGTCGTTGAACACAGAACCAATTTCGGGTTTACGACTACAAATGTTCAACTTCGTAGCCTTGTCATTTTGAACCCTATTTAGAAGACAAGGGAAATCCTGGATCAAGTATTGAGAGAAATTTGCCTTCGTGGAGGACTTTTTGGATGGAACTAACCCGCATTTGCGTTACTTGGAGGGGAGAACCACGAAAAACTCCCACGGCTTAGCCTGACGAAAAGGGGACTCTAACCTATGATCTGCCTACCACTGAGGATATTTTTTCCTCAGCACTGTGATCGTTGCAAGCCTGGTGCGCATTCGTATCAACCAGCCATTGCTGGGATTCAAACACGGTTCACCTCATTGGAAGGCGAACGCTCTATCCCCTGAGCCATCACAGCTCTTAAAATAAAAATTGAATAGTTTGTTCTTTAACCATTCTTTCCGAGAAACTTTTAACAGTTAGAATGTGACAGTGGAAAATATCAGTTTAGAATTATAAACCTTTTTTTTTTCATTCTAAAAAAAATAAATTTCAATTTTTATTTTTGTTTTCAGATTTTTCTACATTTATGAAAAATGTTTTTTCATTTCGTAAATTCTGTTATCCAACAACTGAATAGTAGAAGCATCAACAAGCAAATACTCTCATAAGAAGAAATTTATAATATATTTCAGTTTCGTGCCAAATATTTTAAAACATAAGCTCCCCTTGCTGACAACTAAAATATATCTCGCAGTCTGAGACATGCTTTCTTATTCCTTAAAACTTCGCTTAACTGAGAAAAGAAACATTCGACTGCAAATCTATATGTCAGGCTCAAATATCTCAAAGCCTTTTCAGCAAATTTTATTGTGTCGTTACTGAAACTGTGTTCGTATTTATCAGATAATTCAGACTAAAAACCATTTTTCGTTCGCGTAGAACCAGAAATGTTTAATCAAGTTGATTTAGTTTGTTCGTATTTATTTATTATTATAGCCCACACTGCGAAAAAAAATTATATTTATGATTTGGAGACTCTTTTTTTATCTTATAAAAACACAACATGGCCTCCGTACAGTCTCATAAATATTTATATCATGTCATTTTGGAAATTAAACATTTTTTGTTGTCCTTTGAAAAATAACGTTTCTGTGATATTATTTTTTTTAAAAAATGTTTTTGCGATGTTCCGTGAGAAATAATATTTTTGCAATGTTTTTTTTAAAAAAAAATAACGTTTCCAGAATGCATTGAGTAAAAAGTTTCACGAAGTCAAAGATTCAGAGATATTTCTTTCCTCTATAGTGAAAACAAAACATAGTTTCCTTATGTTCACTTAAACATCAATAGCATGTGATTTGAGAAATATATTTTACATCTTTTTCGAAAATTAGACTTTTTGGTGATATTATTCTTTTTAAAAATAAGTTATAGTTTTCGTGTGATCTCTTACACGTTTTTGTTAGGTATTTGTGGAAATTTAAAATTTTTTATTGTTCTTTGAAAAATTACCTTTTTGTGCACATTCTTTAAGAAATATAAGATTTCTGTGACTTTCTTTGAAAAATAACATCAACATAATAAGCAAATAATAACATTGCAATAAGCAAAAGCACACATTAAATATAAATAAAATTTAATCAACAGTTAAAATAAAACAGAATCGCAACAAAATCTAAAATGTAGTAGAAAATACATTTTTTTAATATCAAATCCAAGCGCCATTACAAATTATATGACTGAAAATGTAAGAAAAATATAAGCAGCTAGTGATATTTTGTTCGTTCAATTCTAGGTAAAAATAAAAAAACTTTTACTAGCATATTCTAAAAATATGAAGCCCCTAAGAGCGGGAAATATCTTTTTACGACTGATTTGCTGAACTTATCTAATAATAGTTAAATTAGTTTGTCTTGCTGAGAGAAAATTAGAAATTTAAACTAGAACTGATTTTTCTTTTCCTGGAATAGTTTTGGATTGAGAAATTTACAGTCGATGAAACCAGCGTTAATGAGTTCTTTCCTCAAAACTACTTGATACGAGAAAATAAAATTTCAGAAACTAGTTTGATAAATTTTCGCGAACGTCAGATAAGTATGTAAATGGGGTCTATAACAATCTGATTAAGCGAAAATCTACGGCCCGTGTTATGTATTATATATTAAAAAATATTTTTCCTGGATATTAAATGAAGAAGATGTTGCTAAAGATTATGTTCTCAAACTAGTCTAGGATCTTAATTACGCCATTAGTTAATTTAATTAAGTTCTTCATTTTCTCGTTTTACCAAGTATTTGAAAATTATTATTAATTTTAGTTTAATGTTATGA
The DNA here is from genome assembly GCF_043381705.1 of Parasteatoda tepidariorum. NCBI lineage: Eukaryota > Metazoa > Arthropoda > Arachnida > Araneae > Theridiidae > Parasteatoda > Parasteatoda tepidariorum. The sequence goes on from NC_092213.1 coordinate 2,774,521, forward strand.
GAAATGATGCGGATTATCTTTATTTTCTATTAATTCCAATGTATATCAAATTTGAAACTTCTTTAGAAGAGATCTGCATTTTATTTCAGAAATAAAAAAATTAGAAATAAATAATAAATAAATAAATAAATATTAATAAATAAATAAATAACAATAAATAAATAAATAAATGGCAATAAATCACTGTGGAAATTAAACTATTGTTCAACGAANTAATAAATAAATAAATAATAAATAAATAAATAATAAATAAATAAATAATAAATAAATAAATAATAAATAAATAAATAAATAATAAATAATAAATAAATAAATAAATAATGACTAAAAAATAAATAAAAGGTAATAATAATTAAATAATGAACAAAAAAAATTACAGAGAGTTCTATATCATACTTGCTATTTTCAAATACTTATAACAGAAAATTGAATAAAATTGAGATAAATATTTTTAACAGCAAATTCATGAGATTGAGTATAAATGTTTTTATCAGAGCCCAGAGTTCTATTTCAAAATTTTTCGACAGGTGCTACAGATAGTAAAGCAATAAAGTAAAGAAAAATAATTAAAAATTACATCCTTACATGACAGAATACGTCATGTGACTACGGTTGATATTGGATCCATCCAAAATAAGGTCTATATTCAAAAATAAAGTCATTGTAAGGTCTTGAAATAATGTGATGCGATTTTCGATTAGTTTGCAATGGTTCCATCAGATTTCTTTCTCTATCAGCAGTGCCGCCTATCGAAAAGATTTTGAACTTATGTCAGAAATTCTAGGAGAAAATATATAGACTCTGTCACATGAGTTGCAGCAAGAGCTGTCATTTTTACTTTAACTGTTTTTCTGTTGTAAATTGTAGAAAACAATCAAATTAATTTAAGGCATCCTGTTTATTCTTATTTCTATTCACACTTGGACACTCATCAGCCATCTCTCCAACAAATTAAGTCAGAAAAGAATAATGTCCTTCGTTTCACAGTTAGGATAAAAGTGAGATTCATGAATGAGTCGAAAGCACCACTCATTCATGTGGCCACTTCCCCAATTTAGACATAGATCTGAAGAGGAAAGAAATTTTCTCTAGACCACGGAACTTTCAATTCCATAAATTTTACAAATACGTATATCGCATGCACTCAATGCTGCTATTGGGATCGAACCCTGCTCGACCTTCCGGACAGGCATCCAGTATTTTTCCATTGCAAAATAAATTCTAACCGGCATCTATGGTTTTGATGTGAGATGAAAGAAATAAAACTCAAAATGCATGTTAAAGAATTAGTATTAATTTATTTTATAATGCTTTTATACTAAAAAATTATACTTTACTCTTTAAAAACAATAAGTGAGATCGAAAGGCAAATAAAATACATAAATATTATTTTTTTCCATCGAGTTAAATCATAAACTTTTTTTTATTTAGGCCCATATCATGAAATGATCTAGCAGGGAAATGTTATGTGACTTAATTTTGTTTATTATGAAAAATTGAATTTTACAATTCAATACTTTTTTATTCAGTACCAATTTTCTTTCCAAAACAAAACTAACAAATTAAATCGAATTACAAATTTATAGGTTCTAATTTTGTTTTTTCCTCAATCATATTTTTTTTCTAAAAAAAGTATTTGAGTTAAGCGCCAGACTTGCTAAAATAGGACATAGTTAGTGTTATAATTTTGAACTTTCATTAAATGACGTTTAAAAATCACCAATAGTAATTTTTGAAACTTAAACACGTATTTCTTTGTCATATTTTCATCAGTAGATACATTGGGTAAAAAGTTGAGATGCGTTTTAACAAAAGTTATGTCAGTCGAAACAGATGCAGTTAAAAAGTAACAGCATTAAATTAACAGCAAGCGACAGAAAATTTTCAAAAATAGTTATGATTTCCAAATATTCGAAAATATGGGATCATTAACAAAATAGTTTTTATTTCTGATGATGTAGAAAATCTCCCAGAAATCCAGGTCGATGCATGAAATACATTTATAAATGATATGAAATGAGAGGGAAAATTTAACCTATGACCTGTACAGCATTTTTTTTTTTTTTTTTGCAGAAGATTAGCGGTTTGTTTTAATCCATTAATCCTAGGTGAACCAATGTGTATAGGTTTTAATAAAAGATTTTATTACATTTGATTTTAAAACGATTTTCTTAGTATTATTAATTTTATTCACAAAGGATTACATTCGTAATTTTATTATATAATTTTCACATCATTTTAAACTACGTAATGCAATTTAAAGTATTTAACTTCCAGCAGGAAAAATAATTACAGTAATATTAATTCCAGTATTCCTTTCAGCTACGCAATAATATTATAATATTAACTTGCAAATGGATCACCCAAAAGAAACGCGACTAGGAAATGTATTTTCTCCAACAGAAAGTTACTTTTTATCTAAATTACCGTCCAAACTGTTTAAAGTCAATTTTATTCACGATTAAAACGGCTGAACGAGTAAGATACTACTTTCTTAATCAGGCTTTTTAAATCAATACGAGCCTACACGAATTTATCTTCGCAGCTAATTAATTTTATAGCCCATTATATTGGCATAGTTTTTTAGTTTCTTACTTTTAAATGCTTACTTTAGAGCAATTTCTTTTAACGGAGACTGTTAAAATATTTTCAACTATGAAACTGGCTTTCAAATTAAATTCATAAGTACTAAGTTTTGTCATTTGCGAAGAGATAATGTTTCAGAAGTTTACAAGAAACAATTTCTGTTAGTAATATAGTATTAAAGAAATAATTCCAAATTATTTTTAAATATGTTCTTGTGTCCACAAATCACGTTATTATTATTAATCTACAAAAAAAAGGAACAACTACGCAGACTTATGGACGAACAGACTTAAAATAATGGATAATTAGATTTAGAACTCTTAATTAATATACTTATAATTGTTGATAAGCCGACCAGGTGGCCGAGTGCTTGCCTGACTGCGGAGCCGATGGTTGCGGGTTCGAATCCTGCTCAGGGCATGGGTGTTTCTTTCACTCTCTGTGTTCTACGTCCTTTCTCCTTTGTGTAAATGTGACCCGCCCTATAAACAGGTTGTGTGACGTGGGTGACGCTGCTCCACCCCCGTGCCTTCGCACACAGGTGCCCACTGGGTAAAGAGAAAAGAGTAGCAGTTCTGGCATAAGAGGCCAACGGGACAAGACATCCCCAAGTGTCCGCCATTTTAAAAAAAAATAATAAATAAAAAAAAGTTATTGTTGATGAACAGAATTAAATCAGAAAATTTCGTTTTAATAATACTCATTTTACCTAAAACGTAATTGATTTTGATTGGTTTTACATTTTGATTGTTATTATATTTTGATTATTGCTATCTTAATATTAAAAGAAACGTGTAATACTTAAAACTTTTGAGAAATAATTCTCATCTNTAAGAGGCCAACGAGACAATGCGTCCCAAGTGTCAGCCATTTTAGAAAAATAATAATAAATAAAATAAAAATATTGTTGATGAACAGAATTAAATCAGAAAATTTCGCTTCAATTATACTCATTTTACCTAAAACGTAATTGATTTTGATTGGTTTTACATTTTGATTGTTATTATATTTTGATTATTGCTATCTTAATATTAAAAGAAACGTGTAATACTTAAAACTTTTGAGAAATAATAAAAGTTTCGAACAATTTTATTAAGTATCATCTTAACTCTTTACTGTTCACTGTATCATTTATGATACAATAAGATCAAGTTGAATTTTGGGATTTTTCCTGCATCAATTTATTTTGCTTTCATACGTTCTTTCATACATAAATTTAGGATGATAATAACCATAATATTAAAGAGCTTTCACTTTGCTGTCTTAGGAAACTTATTATTATGTAAACTTCCGTTTACCTTCGAAAATTAAACTATCATCATTGGAATGTTGAATGTTAACTATACATGATATATTCGTTCTGAATAACGTTTTTTTCTTTACTCAAAGTCCTAAAAATTTATATATATAAATATTTTTACACTGATACTTTCTGAATTCACCAGTTACAACTGACAAATGTATACATCATCTAGGTATTATTTTACTAGTACATAATTTCCCAAGTTTTCCAAGTAAATTGGGATGAATTTAGTCTTGAATACCAGTTATGCTTCTATATTACTTATAATGAATATTGCGTTCAAAGAGTTAGTGAGGTGTATATAGATCCATAATATTTAAGTCAATGATATATTTTATCCTTAGCCTATTTTTTCTTATAAATCCTTGTGCTAAAACATCCATATCAATATATTTTAAAATTAACTTTTTTGTTTTAATTCCTATTAAATATACGCTGGTTACAATTTCAAACGATATGGTGTCAATTTGGCGAAATTATCGCCAACTTTCCTGATCGACAGATTTTTTCACAAGTCCCGTTTTTAATTATTATAAATAAGTAAAATATTTAATGTTGGATATTATCAGATGTCGATATAAGTCGTCCACAATTAACTGTGCAATTCGAAGAGCAAAGATATTATAAGAAAAAAATGGTTAGAAGTCAATGAAATTTCAACAATAAGCAAATTAGGATCAAAAGTTTTGTTTTTAAATGTTTAGAAAATTTTATGTTGGCTATTATCAGATCTCGATGGAAGTCCTCTAAAGTGAGCTACTGTACAAATTAAAGCATACAAAGCAAACGAAATACTTAGAAATGTCAACTAATTAGATTCCCTTAACATCTAAAGCTCTCTCATTATTTTCAAAGATATAAGAACCTATCAAAATAAAATGACTCAATAAGTCAAATCAAATGAATAACATTTCAAAAACTACTTCTACGCTAAGATAGAAATTAGCGGAAGTAATTATGCCGCTGAGAGCACTTCTCAGTGAAAAGTTTCATTAAAGTGTGCAGGAAAAAGAACATTAGGAACTTCAATTGGGTATAATATAGCCTACGTCACAGGTTATCTTGTTCCTACTAAATTTAACCCATGAACGGCATTTTCTGCTAGCCTAACTTCAAGCCACAAATAAACAAACGAAGTGTTCGATCGTTTAAATAGCTGCTCGCCAGATTTTATTGCATTATAAAGAAAAGTTATTGAAACTAAATACAACTAAATAAACAACAACAACTAAAACAAATAACAACAACTACTAATAACAATAACTAAATAAACAACAACTAAATTCCATTCGTTTAGCATTGCGTCATATGTTGTTCCTACTAAATCGAAGTAGTTGTGTTTTTTTCATATTATACCCAATTATTGTCCTGTCAAAATATCTAAACAAATATTGATCTTAAATATAATTAAATATAAATAACAGTTAAATGTTTAAATGGGTTGTCCTAAGTTAGTCTGATTATTTTGAAAACTAGCATGAAAACAGTTCACAATTATTTCAGAAAAATCATTTAACCATAATATAAATCCCTTCCAGATGTCATGGTTTAAGCTCAATTTATTTTCCAACAGAAGGCGCTACGAGTTTAAAGGGATTGGTCAAAAAAAATGATTCAAAGAAAATTAATCAGAAAAAAATGAATTAAAATCACAACAAGACACATAACATCATGTGATTAAAACTGATAATGTATATTTCGAAAATATAGTAGCGCGATTTTTAAAATTTGCTATGGTATTTTCAATTACTTTACTTTGACTTAAAACAGATACTATCTGCAGTGCAATCTGTTGGAAAAGTTTTGAATTAAAACTAGAAACTCTGGGAGAAAACATTTATGTCTTGTTACATGAACCTGCTGCAAATTTTTTTTAAAGCTATTAACTGTGTTTTGTAATTTTAAGAAAAAAAATACTCAGTCGAATTTCTAATATACTTAGTGTTTAACGTTTTACATCTTTGACTAAAATAAAATGGATTTATTTCTGATTTTAACTGTACTCTTAAAAAGGGGAAATATTTGACGTAACTAGATGATTAAATTAAATAGCTAAATGTGTCAGACGATAAAGAAGATATTGTAAAAGTTAAATTGCAACAATAAACTTTTTCATGAAATATTTTTTTCATGTGTTTTTTCAACTATGACTGTTTTTCTGCTTTCGGTAACTAAGTCAGAAAAGTTAAGACTTAAATAAAATAGTATGAATACAAAACAAATGTGGGTGCTTTATAAGAAAGCTGTATTTGAAAAAAAAATTATTAAACTAACCTCTAAAAATCATCGAAAACTGCTACGGAAATAGTTGTAATTCATTTTGAGAGTAGAGTAGTGATTCCCAATTTATCATTTTCAATTTTAATAAAACTTGAGACAGGAGAACATAAAACCAGATAAACTAAGTCTCCAAAGTTTCAGACCAAAATATTGAAAAGAAAAAATACGAAACTGCTCAAATCGCCATACGGGAAAAACTTTTTATAGATGTAACTATTACTGTACAGTGAAATTTTAGATTTTTTGTGAGAAATGTTTTCAGATTTATTGCAACTTAAATCAAATTTCGAAATTGAAGTTTGATTATTTTTTTAGCTTCAGGTATCTTGGATACTTTAATCCATTTTCAATTTTGAATAACATGATAATCATCATTTTATAGTTTGCTGAGTCAAAAAAATTTCTCTCTTATGCTAAGCCGTATAAGCAAAAACTTTTTTTTATTAAAAATAAATAAAAAATTGAGGAACCCCTTCTTGTGTTGCTGATTAAAAAACTGTTCAGAATTTGAAAATAAATTATAAAATGTTGTAAATATCAAGCTTTAGAATAAACAAAAGTTTTGTCTTCATTTGAGATTACGTCAGTAACTAGGAAAACCTATTTTTCCTTTGTGTTTATCCTTTCAGTTTATTTCCATTTCCTCACTCACAATAGACGCACCAAACTTCAGCAATTTTTAACTTATCTCAGCAGAGTTTAGCACGTGTATCAAATTTAGTACATGCATACCAAATTTTTCATTGCCTTTTTTTAAGTTTCACTTTTTAATTTTAAATAGTTTAACATCAATAGGTATTAATTTTTTTTTTTTGAATAAGTAATTGCTAGATTAATGAAACAAGCTTTAAACGCATTTTGTTATTTTAGCATCAGGCTATGTTATTTTCAAATCTAACTTTAAAAAGAGTTCATTTTGTAGGAATAGGAATTTCGGAATAATTTAGCTGTAAAATGATATGATAATTGTATATACGAATTTTGAAATAAATTATAATTTAAAATAAACATAATATTAATATAAAAAAAGGATGCTTATTGAAAAAAATAAGTTTATTTTTATTTACAAGTAAACATCTTTTTTTTATTTTTAATTTCACATTTTTTGAAGAGTCTTTTTCTCTAAGTAAAAGAATTTATGAAATGACTCAACTTGCCCATATTTTATTCACAATTTTTACAAAGAAATTCTATTCACACAGATAATTAAAAGAAAAGTAATAATTAACTTGACTAATTTTTTTTTACAGCGGAGTAATGAAATTAGATAAAATATGCTTGCAAGTCTGCATTTTGATGTAAAACCCTTTATAAAGTTATAATTCTTCAAGTTATCTAATTTTCCTACATATTAGGTTTTTTTCCTTTCTCGAGGAATAAACTATAATTAATATCGTAGTCATTCTTCCCTCCATTTTCCGTATTAAAATCATTAATTATTGTGATGAAGTTCTTAATCAGCTTCTATTTTAATTTGTTGCGAAAATATAGAGCTCATATTATATTTAATTTTGTAACTGGAAAGAGATGTAATTAACTTAAAAATGTGTAATTCAAAAACTGTTTCAAGATAGAAATTATCGATGGTGCAATCTATCAAATTTACACAAATTAATTTATTCACTCAGAAGCAATTAACATCATTTACTTAATGATGTTTGTTTTCCAAAAACAGATACGAGACAAAAAATATGTATCAGAAATTGGAGCACTGAATTAAACAAACTTATACTGAGGCAAATAATGTAATTGACTTAATAATTTGTGTTTCATATCAGGAAATATTGTATTAAACTGATCAAATTAATTTATTAATATGGATGTAATTTATGAATACAGAAGCATATCACGCAGCTAATTTAAAAATACGTATTACGAAAACTATTTTAAGAAAGAAAATAATGGATGGAAAGTGTGCGAGATGTACTAAGTTTAACCGATAAATTTATTAATATTGATGCAATTTATGAATGCAGAAAAAAATCCCGCTGTTAATTTAAAAATGAGTATTTCAAAAACTGCTAGGAAATATTGGATTGAAAGTGACTCCGTGTATTAAGTTTAACAACTAAATATATTAATACTGAAAGAATTTACTAATAGTGAAGCAAAAGAGGTAGTTATCTAAACAATGTGTTTTTCAAAAACAGTTTTAAGACAGAAAATATCTATCAAAAAGTAATATACTATATTAAGGGGAACACATAAATTTAGTAATACTGAAATAATGAATGAATTTTTAAGCAAAATGGGGAAATGTTAACTTTATGTACTTTTAAAAAACAGTTACAAAACAGGTAATATTGTCCAGAACGTGACCCTATGTATTCAGCGTATTATTCGAACAAGTCATTTTATTAATACTGAAATATTTTATAAGTATTGAGGCAAGCGTTGTCATTAACTTAATAAAGTGAGTTTCAAAAACTTTATTGGAGACAGAAAATATTGACCAAGAAAAAAAAAGACAAGTTGACCAAATTAATTTATGAAAGCTGAAATAATACTTATAAAGTCACGTAGTTAGCTTCATCTGGAAATTATGATATACTAAGTCATGGTTGCGTCAACAGTAAGGACACCTTCAGAAACTCCTTCTCAACCTCCTTATCTTTCAGGTAAAGAGTTCTTGACTTCCCAACTCCTTCTGGTGGATAAACATTCGTGTTTAAGTGTGTGTTATGAGAATAAACTCAGAATAATTCTAAACTCTAATAACTCTTCTCAATATTCAGTTCCGAATAGAAAGTATAGTGTGATACGATTTCAGACAGATAGAAAATATTTATTTTTAGGAACGTAATAAAAGTAGAAAGTAATAAAATAAATGAATAAATGCAATAAAATTATTGAACTGAAGACAAAATTAAATTTTTCAACAGCAGCTACTGTATTTTTCGATAATTGAAGTTCAAATAAAATAACAACAACATGTGCAATTTTGCTTATGTAGTAAAAGTAGAAAGTAATTTAAAAAAATAATAAATAAATATTATAAAATTGAAGAAAAATGGAAATTTTTCCACAGCATCCATTTAATTTTCATCCAAATTGCCAATTTGATATTTGAAGATTAAAGAGTGATTCCTCGTAATCATAATTGGGGCAAGGTGGTCAGCACTTGTGCCGCTTTTACTTCCCAGGCAAACTGGTGCCCCTCGACCACAGTTGGATGAACGAAGTCGAGTCTTCTGTGAATTTAGTCCCTGAGCCATCAAGCAAAGTAACTGCTTAATCTTCAATATTGATATGTTTTATTTACTCATTGAGACTATTCGCATGAAATATGTGTTTAGTTTTAACGAAATGGATAATTTATCAAAATAGTATAAGAACGCTGAAATAAATTTTTTGTATAATTTAATAATATTATTAGTTTGGTTAAAAAAAAATTTTTTCTGTAATTGTGTGACAGTGATTGATTTTCTGTAGAAATTTTAAGTTTCGAACAAATTCTGATTTTTTTTCTGACTACACGCCTTTTCATTTTAATTATACCTAGTCAATAAGCAATTTTTTTTAAAAAATCTTCAGCTGTACATGTTACTGTATAATGTAATAACATTTGACTTAGCATTAAATTTAAGAGAAAATTCTCCAACACTAGCTTATTACTCTTTTGTAAAATTTACACTGTTAGAATTTTCATTCTGAAATTACAGTAAAATAACCGGCCACAGTCTGTCCATCCAATTAACCGTAAAACTTACAGTTAGACGCATTTCTTTACTTTTACGGTTCAAAGCCCGTTAAAACTGGTAAGGTAAAAGAAAAATAAAACATGAATACAAAACTAAATCGTTTTGTAACCATTGCGTAGTTCCAAAACCGTAAAAAAGAAATTTAACTAGACATTGGAGTAAGCTTTTCGTTTTGCAATGGACATTAGAGTTAGGTTGTATTTGAGTTGTGATTTGTCAAATGAACAATGAAATATGACTTAACTAACTCTTCTGGTAGGGCCATCTATGAGAGATGGGAAATACTAGATTTTTTGATTTTTTATTTTGCTTTAAACAGGTTTGTGGTGCTGCCATCTATGCGTGATTGAGAGTTTCGTATCCCAATAATCCAGGGTCGACAGTTAGAAAGTTCATGACACTGGAAACTCTTCATGTGTAGAACAAATGCTATAGTTTTAAAGCTGGTATTCGATTTCCCGTTTAATCGGTTGACCACACTATGTGTTCCGTTGCAAGAAACTAAGTGGCTCAACTATTTGGCTAATTTGGTGCAGATAAAATTCTGATTGCTTAACCGTATTAGGTGATAACAGTTAATAAACGATTTTGCTCACAGTTAACCATCTTTTTTTGGTTATTTGTCTACTTTGGTTGGGTATGATAAAACCAAAATTAAATAAATTGTTATTTTACTATTTTTTCCTAGAAATTTCTGACAGTGCACATCATTTTTTATGTCTTTTTTTTTAGTGTATCTTAAGTAATAAAATAAGAGTAAAATAATATTTAGTCAAAAGTACTAAGACAAAAATAGCAATCTGGCAAATCCAATAACCATAAAATGCTTAATCTCTGGTTAACAAACTCCATTCAAAAATATATGCCTAACATAAAACTTTTAAAGCGATACATTTAAATATTGGACAAAAACCATTTACTTAGTTAAAGCTATAAAACTAAATTTAAAAATAGCTTCAGAAGAATAAATATACGTTATAATCACACAAAGATTTTGTTACAGTAAAAATCAATTTTATATCTATACCTCTCAACTATTACTTAAGAGAACTTGGAAAACGATTGGTTACTCTAAGAAAAAAAAATGAAGGGAAAAAAAAGACATAAATCTTGGGTAATGGCTGAAAATGATACCCTTTCTTTTTAAAAATTCATTTATTCCTCATCCTTCCATTAGACTTCTTGAGGAACTAAAATAGACTCTAAGTAGGATTTTATACAGTGTATCGTGGTTTCAGACCAATAACGGATATATTCTATATATTTTATAATGAAGTAGGTTTATCAAAAATTTATGTGCCTTTCGACCTGACGGTTCCTTCTTAATATTTGCAGAGTTTTTTATTGGCTTTGTGATGCATCGTTCTAAAAAAAAGAGAGTGGTCAATTTAGAAATTTATAGATTCGACAGTTTTGCTTACTGCGGCTTTGCTTGAGTGAATTTATAACCCTACTGAAACACTTATAAAAAATTATTGTTATTGGAACATGTAAAGGAGAAGTTATGGAATCGAAAGACCGACAATGATCAGCTAGAAATAGGGTACTCATTCATTCAATCTAAATTTATTCCATTTATTCCACACTTTGTTTTAATCCTTTTATTGTTTTCTTTGGAATTTATACATTTTTACGATTTTATGTGGGAAGGACTTAAGAGAACCCATCACCTCCCTGACTCATCGAACTCTTAAACTCCTGACCCCGAATCGAACAAGATTCCTTCTACTTTCCTTATTTTGAGAATAAAAAAACTAAATCCATTGAAAGAAAAGACACTTATCATTTGACGATGCTGTCGATGAAGTTGCCAATGAAGAAGCGGAGAATTCAACCATTTCTTAAAATCATTTTTTTTTAAATTATTTTTTAAATAAATAAAAAAATAGCTGAATTTACTAACTCCGACCTAATTGTTAAGCACCAAAAAATGTTTCTTTAAATGAAATTGACTTTTGTGTCGAATTTCGTTACTTAATGAATAGGTGTCGCTAACAAGCTATCCTATTTAAAGACATCTTTCAAACCATTAACACTAGAAAGACTGAAATACCTATATTACCCAAAAGCAGTCAAAATGACTGCATTGTGAAAGATTTGTTGTTGTTGTTAATTTACGTCGCACTAGAGCTGCACAATGGGCTATTGGCGACGGTCTGGGAAATATCCCGGAGGATGATCCGAAGACATGCCATCACAATTTTGATCCTTTGCGGAGGGGATGGCACCCCCGCTTCGGTAGCCCGACGACCTGCACGCGAAGTCGAGCACTTTACGATAGCACAGTTTAACGAGGACCAATACCGTACACCCTTGGTCCCTACGCAGACTGATCCAAGTGGTCACCCACCCGCACACTGACCGTAGCCAGTGATGCTTGACTTCGGTGATCTGCTGGGAACCGTGTCTTAACGATCAGTCCACTGCGGTACGCATTGTGAAAGAATAACTAATGTATAAAGAAATTTTTTTAGCAATTTTTAATATTTTTGACATTATTTTCAGTTATATAACAAGTTAATCGTAAATATAAACAATAAAAAAATTATATGTCGTACAAAAAGTCACAAAATTCTAAGAAATTGTGTCATCATTGTTTTTCTAATTGAAATTAAAAAGCAGTCAAAATAACTTCCTTGGGCAATCTAGTGGTAAGACTAAATCTTTAAACGTGGAGATCTGACCATGAGATGAAAATTTGTCAGAGTAACATCTTCTTATTTTGACTCACTTTTGCACATAGAGTCAATGCTCGGTACTTACAAGATGATCCAAACTATTTCAAAATTCCTTTTTCACAAAATCAATCGATCGACTTAGCCATAATCAACAGTGGAGCCCGAAAAGAAACAGTCTCCAAAACTCGCTGTGGAGAGTATTTTAGTTCGGATTTTAGACTTTTTCACGGCTTTTGAACATTTTCTTGTCACGAGTCTTTTTTTTTCTTTCTTTTTAGTACATAGTGTCGCCGTTACTAAAAGAAACCCTCACGTGCTTCGAATGGTGGCTACCTTCTTCCATATTTTGAGGATCAGGAATAAGAATCCATCGAAAAACAGGTATTTATCCAGAAATCAAACTGATTTTTTCTTGACTTTGTGGTTTAAATATCCTCTGCACAAATTAAATAGCAAGCTATACTCGGATTTCTTACATTATTTAAATTACATGCTACTAAGTAAAAAATCGATCACGCGATCGAAGGTCATTTAGCTGTTCAGTTTTAGTCAAGTAATTATAGCATAAAAGGGTGTTTCTTCAGAAAAAATAACATCCAAGATATTTAAAAAAAAAAAACGAAGAATAGCTTTTATGCTATTAGAAATGATACCTGAAACTTCCCAAACTACCCTTCCCCCTTTTTTGAAGAAAATGGAGAGAACTGAATATTTTCTAAACAGGCACTCAAACTTTGATTGTTTCTGATGCATTGTTTTACTCTAAATTGAATGAAATCACTTCGAAGATAATCGATTTCGAAGATATTAATAATTAGTAATCATACTGGGTTTCATGTACAAAAAAATACAAATTTTTGCTTGTACCGATTTACGTATCTGATATTGATATCTAAACAAGTGAGGTATTGTTTCCAATGAATTTTTTACGCTAAATTTAATGAAGTTATACACGAGTCAATAAAATGAATAGCTTAAAAGTTGCAATCATTCTCATGTACAAAAAGTAATATTTCTGCCAATACTTAGTGCCTGTATCTGTACATTTTCCGATTAAACTTCTTATGCTGAATTGAAAGAGATTAAATTCAATTAATTGAGACAAAATAATTGGGAAACAATACCTCACTTCGTAATGTAAGAGGCGTAAATAAAGTGCACGCACAAAACTGCACTTTTCTACAGAAAACGCTTGCAACTTTTAAACTCGATCTATTGCATTCAATTCAGCTTAAAAAGTTACAATAACAAAAATATACCTTACATGTTAATACAGCTCCTGGGTAGGAATGTAAAATGTAAAATGTTACTGTGAATGACCGAAATCAAAAGAATGTCGACTTTCACCGGTGAAAGTCGACAGTCACAAAGTCGCTCAACAACAGTGTAGGATATACCGGGCTGCGGCACTGGACCTTTCAAAAACATTGATGCATGGCATACCGGGCAAATGTATACCGGGCAGTGGCATTTAACTAGACGTAGTATATATTTCGGACATTTACCAAAGCGACTATGTGATTGTCAACATTCACCGGTGAAAGTCAACAACCACACATTTCGTTTCTCACAGTAACATATACATAAACAGATGTTAAAAAAAGAAGTTTTTACACATAAAAACTCCTCTAACTTTTGAACTATTTGTTCTATCAACTTGTGTATAGTTTATTTGATTTGGTATAAAAAATCAATCATCACCTTTCAACGAGGTGAACCGGACTCGAATCCCAGGGATGAGTGCTCGATTCGAATTTCGCATCCGGCTTGCACCTAACACAGTGCTGACGCAAAATATCCTCAGTAGTAGACAGGTCATAGGTTAGAGTCTCCTTGCCATCAGGCTAACCGTGGGCGGTTCCGGTATTCCTCCTCTCCATGCTGGTTAGTTCCATCAAAAAGTCCTCCATGAAGGCAAATTTCTCCCAATACTTGATCCAGGAGTTCCTTTGTCTTCTGGATTGAGTTTAAAATGACAAGGCTAAGTAGTTGAACATGAGTAGTCAGAAACTCAAAAATTGGGTCGGCTTTTCAACGACGGTAACAAAATAAAATAAATAGGGAAAAGCTTACAGAGGAGAGTTTTCACGCTGCATTTATAAAAACATAATAAATGCCTACGAAAAAATCTTTTCTACAAAAAAATCTTGGGTATTCATTTTTCGACGGAAAAGTCTCATTTTACTGGGGCTCTGAGTGTGTAACTGATGTTCCTTCCCGGTGGAATCGAAATTTATGAATGGTCCCTTCAATCAATAGATGTGTCGCCAGCGGCAAAGTTGAAGAGAAATTCACGATGGTGATTTTGCGGACGAGATCGAATAGATTGGTCTGGAGAGATAGATTTATCTTTTCCTGGGTTTAAATAATCGGGACAAGCAAAATCGAAGCTTCCGATTTATTCCAATTCAATTTGAATACCAGAGAACAAATCAAGCGTGAATACTCCAGAGTATTTAATTTCTTTCCCAAGCACAGGTGAATGATTAACCGCTTGATTCAGTGAATACGCATAAGTTGTATCTTAATTTCCGAAAATCTCTTTTCGCCATAAAGTGAATTGCTTGCGATGTCGAAAGATATTTTCCTTCAAATGTTGCCTTTTCAGGA
This sequence comes from Parasteatoda tepidariorum, assembly GCF_043381705.1. Taxonomy (NCBI): domain Eukaryota; kingdom Metazoa; phylum Arthropoda; class Arachnida; order Araneae; family Theridiidae; genus Parasteatoda; species Parasteatoda tepidariorum. The sequence goes on from NC_092213.1 coordinate 2,789,679, forward strand.
TTTATCTGAAACAATCATCTATAATAGTAGCATAAATCAATCTAAATACAGCGGTAGTTCCTAATTTTTTTCAGGTATGAAACCCTAAATGATTGAACTTTATTCGTCGGAACCCCGACTTTATAAGTAATAATGCGTATAAAAACAATATAAAAAATAAAGCATGCAAAAACATTTGTGAAAGCATTAAACAATAAAAGGCTATATTATATTGAAAATATTTAAAAAGAGGAATGAAATATTACATCGTTTTTTAATTTAAAATCTTGAATTAGGTTTTATATCCAACAATTGAATTCCCCACTCCTGGAGCTTATTAGTTTTAAATTTGTTTGAGGGGGGGGTTGGTTTAAAGATAAGCGGAAGAAAAAACTTTAATATGGTTTTAGGTGAAATGAAAGCTACAAGAGCTGTTGAAAATGGTTACCACGGAAACACATTTCTTTATGAATGAATTTAATTATTTCACTTTGAATTGATAAGCTCGAAAATGTTAATACAATTTTTCATAAATGAGAGTTACTTTCCAATTATATTCAGGGCACTGTTATTAGAAAATTAATATTTCTTTAGGCAAAAAATTTTGACATTTCTTTCTCATTGGCATTTTACTTTAAGTAATTTCATAAAGACAACCGAAATATTAAATAAATAAAAGATAACGAGATTTAAAACTAAATGAGATTTTAAAAGTCATTACTGTGAGGTGAAAAAAAAAGTCTTGCTCTCGGAACGCTTTTGACTTTTCCACGAAACACCATTTGGGAACCGCTGACCCACCAAACAATTAATAATATTTAGATAAAATAAAACATAATTAAAATGTTTGTTTCACTATAATGCTTTTAATCTAGATTTAGTTGCAATAGCAAATTGTTACATGAAGCATTATTATTCACCATCATTGTTTTATTTAAAATGCAGGCCAAAATTCAGTTTTCCTTAAATGTTTCGTACTTCATTTTACATTTATTGGCACAAAAATGAAAATGTTAACAAAGTAAAATGGAGATATTATTCCAGGATACGGGGTTAATGCGAAGGACGAATTCGACGATTGAATCGATGCTCACAACTGTCAAAGAAATGGGGAGGAAAAATAAACTTTTAATATCCTTTATTTAATTTTTACAAATAAATTGATGACGGATATTTACTCTATTTATCTGAGTCTTTTAATACTTGTAAAATATAAAGCCTCCACTCATTTGACAAAAGCCTACAATTTGAGATATAAAGTGTGCGGTATTTTAGGTTCATTATTCATTTTTACAGACAATATAATTCCGCAATCAACGGTTTTTGATAGTTAGTTAAATAGTACTATACATTTGCTTGTTAGTACAATAAAATATAAAATGAAATATAGTGAAATATAATTCCGTAATGAATCGTAAATTTTTTTCCTTTCAAAAATAGGGCAAATAACGTACGAAAAAAAAGTCCCCTAAACTTGTATAAAAAACCCAATCAATATTACTAGAAATTATTGACTCAGTTATGATTACAAAAATTCTTAAATTCAAACAATTTTTTCCGGGCAATAATTCCCTTTCATATTTAACATAAATAACTTGAGATTGCACTCTCGAAAGTTAAAAGTAGAAATTTGAATATTGAAAAATATCAAAAACAAAAGAGAAAAGGTAGAAAAGAATTTCAAATAAATATAATTTGCATAAAGATATTATATCAAAATTTAATTATTACAAAAAGCTTGCATTAACGATATTTTGCAAAAGCAATTTCTTTAAGATTTTCAATTTATCATTTCTCATATTTCTTAGTTTTTAAAAGCCATGTTTGATTATATTTTCGAAAATTTCTTAAGCGTATTTTAGCTAACTTCTAGTCATAATTCTTTACGAGGGAAAGTGTTCTAAAATATCTAATAATTTTTTTTCAGCAAAAAAGTCATTGTTTGCAGTGATTGGACAGCTCCAACTTTAAATTATTTGTTAAAAAAAAGTGCTGCTTTATATTTATGGTTTCTCCCAAAAAACTATTAATTTTTTATCGTCATTTTTAACAGCGTCGAAAATAAAACCTCGTAATTGTTTCACTTTCCTAAAAACTCATTTCACGTATTATGTAACGGATAGCCTACTTGTGTCACGTGTGCCCCTTAGACATAAACAACAAACATTTATAGTCACTAAAAATTTTTGATGTGTTTTCTTTTCAAGTGTTTTCTTTTTTTTTTTTCAATATTAAATACTATTACTCGGGTTCACATCCCATCTGTGGCTGATCAATGCGATCGACTCATACCACAGTGCTGACGTAAAATATTCTCAGAAAAAGATCATGGATTAGAATCCTCAGACCAGAGGTAGGATTTTTTCATGGTTTTGCTCTTTTTGCAAAATAAATGCGGAGCAGTTCCATCAAAAAGTCCGTCCCGAGAGCAAATTTCTCCTAATACTTGATCCAGGAGCGCCCTTGTCTTCTGGATTGGGTTCAAAATTACAATGCTACGGAGTTGAACTTTGGTGCTCGTAAACTCAAAATTGAGTAGGTTATTCAACGACGGTGATAAAATGTTTAAATAAAATATTAAATACCCGTTCTTCAATAAGTCAGAATGTAAGTAAGTAAAAATGTCAGTACTGGAAAACGCTACGAAATCATGCATAAAACTGAAAGACAAACACCAATGCAATCAATAAAGTTAAAAACATTCATTTTTTTCATTTATTAATGTTTTTTCCTTCAGTAATATTTTTTTCATTTATTAATATAAAAAATATTAATTAATATACTAATATTAATTAATATACTAATATTAATTAATATACTAATATTAATTAATATAGTAATTATAAAAAATATAATTAAATATTCTCTTCGTATTGATTTCAAGCTGATAGATTTTTAGTAGTTTACCCCCTCACGATAAATATTAACTGTATTCAATATCATTTGGCATGATGATGTTGCTCGAAGCCAACTATATACATTCTTTGCCAGAAAAATTATCACGCCCAGGAAGACTTCTCTGATTGAAGCATAATTTTACATACGTAAGTACAACGTTAATATAAGTAAATGATTCGAAAACCAAAACAAAATTCTCATTTATTACAGAGAATAGTACAAATGAATGGACGTTTCAGTATCCTCTTAGGCCACCTCCAGCGACAACGACGAAGCAAATGACGCGAATGACGACACAATGTTTAAGTTTTACATAAACCTATTTAGAGAGGCTAAGGATGGTTAATTTTTTTACTTTAGAAATTGTTGTATATTTAGAAAAATGATTTAAAAGAAATTTCTTGCATGCTGAAAGGTTTTTTTTTTTTTTTAGAATTTGTGATTCTTGGACAAGTTTTGAAAAGTGGCAACTATTAAAAATTCAACTGCTGGTCACTGGGTGGTAAAAACGAGACTAAGTTTTTCTCCGTAATGATTCATATGTGTAGGTGCTTTGGTAATATGCTTTTACGGTCATCCAAAATGGATAAATAACTTTTTTTTTCTTCAAAAAGAGTCACACTTCCAAAAAAAAGCCACCTCTGTGATATATTCTAGAAATAATGAATATATGATCAGTTCACTCGTATAAAATCGCTGTTTTATTCCTCAGTTTAACTTAAATTAAAAGAAAAGTTCATTTTCAATTAATATTGACACTATTTTAATAGCATTTCAGCCCGAACAAAATCAAACTTTGGCATTAAAACTACCATCACATCCAAACATTTCTTTCAAAAACTTCCCTGCAGCACTAACCAGCTGAAAGTTATAGGGTCAGTTCCGCTGATTAAATTGGATTTCGACAGAAAAGAGTTCTATTCCGCTTCTCCTAAACTGTTGGCGATAAGATTCCTGTCTAGACAAGAACTATTTGGCAGGAACTCAATAAGCCCTCGATGACTCTTTTTAATTGAGCATCACATCTATTTTACAGCTTTCACAAAATGCGTCTTCACCCTCGGGACCTCTCTCACAATCTCTTCTTGATAACTACATTATTTAAATTCAGAATTTAACTTTCGACTTCGGAGAATCTGATTTTGAGAATATGACGAGATTATGTACATTTCTCAGTTTCCGTAAATAAGTGCCGATGAGGTTACAAAGACTGTGAAAAGAATATGCAAATATTAATGAGAAAAGATTGATTTATCTAAAACCTTTCCCATCATCTGTATTTAAAATGACTAGTTTTATAGTAGAATCTTATTTAACTTATAACGGAATTAGTTAGTAAGATATTAGACTGTAAACTATAATATCGCTCCTATTTTCAGTTGAATTATTCATTAAATTAATTGATGGATCCATTTTGGAAAAATTTGTACTATTGTTACTTTTATTTAAATTTTCCTTATTATTAAAAGTAAAGTTTTTAAAGTTATGATAAACAGCCTATTTCCATTCTGTTAATATACCTTAAGGCAGGGATGGGAAAACTACAACCCTCTGGCCAACTGTGGCCCGCCGGAAGGTTTTATGCTGCCCGCGGATAGAGTTTTAACTTCCCGATCCGTAGCGAATATAAACAAGATAAATTATGCATCCATTATTTTTCCTACCTTGTTTAAAGCTATTTTTGTTCTTTCTTTCCTAAAAAAGTTACTAATGACCTTTTTACTTTCTCTTTAGGTGGCATTAATGGAATGGAGTTTGCATAGACAGCTTCAATTGGTAAAATGTTGAAAGCAGAAGTTCTTTATAGAATAGCCGTAGATTAGCTCCAACGAGCGTTTGTCTTTCTCGAGGAGCAAACGTATGGAATCTAACATAGGTGAATTGTACTTGACATGTGTCAGACAGCGCATTTTAAGCTCTAACGAACGGATTTTTCTGCCGGTGCTAGTTCTATCATTATTTATTGCGTATAGAAAGATTGCGCACATATAACGTCATTGTAAATAATGGTGAAATTATTAAATGTATAAAATGGCTAGTGCTTTTCTGAGTTATTTGTAGAAATTGTTAGCCCTAAGATAGCTACTAAAAAGCTCAAAGTTGATTCAGAGTGCCAAGCGTTCAATGATGAAGAGGCTTGGAAACAATTTTTTTACAGTTGTAAAGGATAAACCAGCATGCCTTATCTGCAATGAAACTGTAGCAGTTTTTAAAGAATACAACATTAACCGACATTTTACAGCCAAGCAAAAGAATGCCAACTACGAAGCAATGTCTGAATGTGAAAGAAGACAAAATGCTGAAAAGAATTATCAGGCCGACAAAATTTTTTCAAGAAGGTAAACAGTGTCCAAGAAACAGCTACGCATGCAAGTTACATTGTAGCATACAATATTGCTAAAAATAATAAATCTCTCGGTGACGGGGAGTTTGTTAAACATTGTATGCTCCAAGTTTGGGATGTTTTATGTCCAGACATGAAAAATAATTTTGAGGCTGTAAGCTTATCGTGAAAAACCGTGACTTCCAGAATCGAAGTCATCGATAAAAATTTGACATCACAATTAGAGTCAAAAATTGCTCAATTTGAATTTTGCTCAATAGCTATGGATGAAAGCACTGATGTAATAGATACTGCTAAATTAGTGGTATTTATAAGATGTGTTGATGAGAACTTAGGAACTAGGAATTACCTAGGAACTGGCGCACATGCATTCTTTAAAGGGAACTACACGGGATGTGATATTTTTCGTGAGTTTCAGGTAGGGTTTTTTAACTTTGAAAGTGGCCATAGCATTTCGACTGATGGGGCACAAAATATGACAGAAAAAGAAATCTGGATTCCTTGGACTCTCTAATCAGAACTATCCCTTGAATAATGTTAGTTTTCTACATTGTGTTATACACCAAGATGCTCCGTGTAAATCTGCATTGAATATGAAACCTGTGCTTGATGTAGTAGTAAAACTAGTTAATACTATTCGATTTCGTGGGCTTACTGACAATTCCGAAATGTTCTTCAGTTCATGCAATCTGAATACTCTGATGTTCTGTATTACACGAAAGTATGGTAGCTAAGTTCAGAATGTGTTTTCGAGCGAGTTTGGTAGCTGAAAGACGATATTGTGTCGTTCTTCCATGAGAAACAGTCTTCAGCAGAGTGAGAAATATTAGAGGATACAGAATGGCGTTCAGGCTTTGCCTTTTACAGAGATCTTCTTAGTCATGTGAACAACTTGAATGTTGAGATGCAAGGGAAAAATCGATGATGATGTCTGGGACCATCTCAAAGATTTTAAACTGAAACTTAATCTGTTTGCTGGACAGCTAGCTAATAACGACTTGTGTTATTTCTCGACGTTAAATTCAATACCCTCAGTAAATAAGGAAAAGCATAAGAATGATGAAGATGGCTCGAAAAAAATCCATTTTGAATTTGAACGCAAATTTCAAGATTTCAGTGACATTCAAACAGAATTAGATATTTTTAAAATGCCTTTCAACGTAAATTATGAAACAATGAGGTCGGATTTGCAGCTTGAAGTAATTGAGTTGTAATCTTACAATCATCTAAAGCAGTTGTTTCTAAACATGCCAAAGTTTGAGTTTTGCAAATCATTACCAAAAGCTAGTTTCCGAACAACAGCGAAAGATCTATCTCACCTGCAACAAATGTTTCTCCAATGCAGCCAGCCCGGCCCACCTCCTCAGCTGTGTGGATTTTGAAAAGGAGAATATTCTGCGCGACAGGGTTTTGTTTTTTGTTTTGCTGAGGGTGAAGGGACTCATGGACCTGGTCTAGCTCTGCTAGACCAGTGGGGATAAGAAACAACAGTTTCCGAAATTTAATATCTCATGCCCAGAAAATAAGTGCTATGTTTGCTTCATCTTATATATGTGAACAAGTGTTTTCAACTATGGACCTTTGAAAAAATAATTTCTGAAGTAGACTAACAGACTAGCGTTTAGCTTCCTTCCTTAAAATAAGCACATCTCACTTCGAACCTCAATATAAGGAACTTCTAAAAATGAAATCGCAGCTTCATTCATCTCATTAAATATATAAATTAAAACTTGTGAATCGTTTTTTTTTTTTTAGAAGTTTTTACTCTGCCCAAAATACTTTTTTTTCTCGAATTTTTGCCCTCGACCAAAAACGGTTGCCCATCCCTGCTTAAGGCAAAGAGATTATACTTGATGTCTTTAAACAAGAACTATTGTGATCATTAAGAAAGTATTTTAGAATTTTAATTTGCAATTTTTTTCTCTTCTCCTTTAAGAATCTTTATTTTCTTTTCCTTGTTCTTGCTCTCTCTCTCTCTGTGTANTACTTTTGGTAAAAATGTCTCATTCGAGATACACTTCTATGGTATCATTGATTGCATTTATTTCAGTCCTCCTCTTTAAAATTTTGAACGTGCTAAGAGGTTCTGTCCCTGTTTGTTCGGACAACATTGCTTTGCTATCGTCAATGTTTTTCTCTTAAAAGTCAATGTTTTACACAAAAACTAGGAATATTTTGTTGATAAATTATATAATTATTATAATTCTATCTCAGAGCATTTGGTGATAAATTAATTAATTTTACCTATTACTTTGATTTAAACAGTCTTTGATTTAGTGAAATCTTTTTTAAATATTTCAATATATTTAAGAATTTTACGTGGAAAAAAAATATAATCTTTATTTTTTTGTTACTTTCGAGAAGCGTCTCAAACAACTCAAACGAGTGCCAGTAAAATAAAGAATTCTAGATAAATAATTGAATTTTCCTACAACAGATAATTAGGCAATATTTTACTCAAAATAAAGGAAAAAGTCGCATAAAAACACTTAAAAGTGCAATAAATTTCGAAGAAATTATAATTTCGAGCAAAAAAAATTGCCTTAAGTTCATAAATAAAAGTAACTTTAATGAGCACTTCAAGTTTCAACGCTACGTATCTACAGGCTGCAGAGTATCCCGTATAGTAGCTTTTACAACAAAATTAACAATTAATAATTCGCGAATGAATTATCGAATGTTGATTTTTTTATACCATCATATTACCTGCGCATTTTTTCTACACAAAATCACAATTTAAACTTTCTAAAGCTTATAGCTTTTGTGCAAAAAAAATATAAATAAATAAAAAAAAAACAAGTTGTGTAAAATTGACCACTCAAAGCACCGGCGGTTCTTACGATATTTTAGTATTGAGTGAAATAAATCATAGATGTTTATGAGACGTTAATAATGTTTAAATTATTACTATCTTTAAAACTGTGTAAAATCAGAGTTTTTTAGACGCATTAACAATGATTGCACACTTCGTTAAAATCAAACTCATACACATATTATGTACAGACTGCTAGTTTTTATGAATATGCGTTAGTGATTCAACCATAAAAATCACGCAGAAGCTAATAATTGGCAAGTGAATTGAGATGTACAGTAAAATAACATTGTATTTGATTTATTGAAAACATATCAGGCGTATACAATGAAATCTCTCATTAAATAATAATCTAATTTATTCCTTATTAATTAATATTGTAGATAATTTTGCTTTCATATCTGAGATCTCTTTCAATCAGATTAATTTTTTATTAACATTCGTTCTGACAAATCAAGCTATTAAAAATGTTACGTTTTACTGACTTGTATTAAGGTGATATGGTATTTAAAATAAAATAGCTTCTGTTTATCAGATTTTTTTTATCGTACCTCAAAACTTCACGTTAACAATCGATTTTACGGTAAAAAGTACTGGCACGGTAAAAAACAAAACACGGTAAAGTTAACAAAAATAAAAAGTAACAATGGCCGAATTTTCAGTCGGATTTTTTTTTTAAATAAAAACCCTTTAAACAATGACTAAACTTATTCTCTATTCACAATACTTTTTAGTTTAAAAAAGCTTTTGATTCACAGAGGGTGAAAAAAAATAGAATTTTATATTAATGATGTGCTAGAGAATCTAACTACTTTGTAAGAATCATTAAATGGATATCAATTGGCATTAATTATGTTATTTTCTGTTCTTCAATTTGAAATGAAGCCAGCATTCAATGAAACAGAAAGATATTTCCTTGAAATAACTAATAGAATCTTTGCAAAACACGAGTTTCGAATGCTTATCTCTTATGTCCACTTTGATCGCTGCTTTAGAACAATTAACATAATCGTCTGCTCAAGTAGAGATTCAATCTGCATTAAATCATCGTTAGTTTAACTGAGTGCTCTTACTTCATAAATTAACAGACTAATCAACAATAATATAAATTATTCATCTTAAATGGCTATGTTAGATTAAAACAGATATCAGCATATGATGTGAATAAATGAATTAAATAATTCTAAACGCGCTTTAGTTTATGGATTTGAGATTACTTCATTAATCTTGATGAAAACTTGAGGGGTTAAATGCATCAGCTTTTTTATTATTGTATAGTTACTTACAAGTAAATTAAATTTATTTTTAACTTTTTGAAAGGTGAACTTCATAAAGAGCACCATTTAATAATCGTCCTTAAGCAACTTTAATAATTTTGAATTTACGACTACTAATATTAAACTCCGTAGCTTTTTAATTCTCAACCCAATCTAGAAGATTAGGGAACTCCTGGATCAAGTATTAGGAGAAATTTGTCTTCGTGGTGGACTCTTTGATCTTAACCGCATTTACGTTACATGAACAGGAAAACCATGAAAACCTGTCACGGTTAGCCTGACGACAAAGGGGACTCTAACTCGTGATCCGCCTACCACTGAAGTTATTTTACATCAGCATCGCGGTCGGTGAAAGCCGGGTGCGGAATCTGTATCAACTGGCCATCTCTAAGATTCGAACCCGGGTTACCTCATTGGAACGCGAATGCTCTATCCCCTGTGCCACCGGGGCTTAAAGAGCACATTTAACGTCACGGATTGTTTCCCACATTGCCAAAAAAAACTTATAATTAATTCTCTATTAATACAGTAAATTCATTTTTAACAATGGCAACGGTTAGTAAAATCTCTTAATTTAACTGTTTAAGCCCTAATGTTAAATTTGTAGAACAAGTCTCTCCTTAAAACTGTTAATGACTCGTAACTCAAATGTTTCATTCTTCCAATTGGAAAGAAGCTGATTATTCTATCAACAAGAATATATATACAATATAAAATTATCGATCGTACTATAGGTATTCTGTACGAAAATCAAGCAGTTTCTATGTTTTCAATCAAATTAGCTGTTAAGTGAATGAAATATCTGAATCATTTATATGTAAATCAGTTATCACGTTATTCATAAAGGCTCTTTTCTCATTACTGCACAATAACAGACTGGTAGGTAAACAGTTTACCCAATTACAATACAAATTTAATATTTTTGCACTTTGTATACATCTCAAGAAAACTAATTAAACATTAAACTGTCATATGACCGGAGTCAGAATAGCTTGGTTAGAAGGACATGGACTCACATTCGTGAGAACGGGAGATCGAATCCAGCCGGAAGAAAACTCACCGAGCAGTAAATGGTGAACTGGTACACGTTAAATCTGTTATGTTGCAAAGTCCTCTATGTTCCTATAACAAATTATACTTTTGGAGGTACTGAATTGGAGATTGTTCACTCTTTCAGGTCAAAATGGCGATCTGTAGATGAATAAATGGAGGTATGAGTGGGTTCGCCCTATAAACGGGTGTGACGTATGTGTGTGGCTGAAATTCAAATCTTGGCCATAGATGGCACCACTGGAAAACACTGAACTAATTCTACAAAATTAGGCAATATTAATATTGTTTAACAAAGTATTTCATTTTTAGACGGCTATTTGATATATTACAGATGATAATGGATCTATTGATGACGAGGAATTTAAGGAACGAGACAAGCTGAGAACATTTTGTATATAAAAGAGATACTTTTGGTAAAAATGTCTCATTCGAGATACACTTCTATGGTATCATTGATTGCATTTATTTCAGTCATATTCCTTGAAAAAAATTCAAAAGCTGAAAAAACACACTGCAGGATGCTTATTAAAAACTTGGCATACTTATGGATCTCCAGCTGCCGGTCTGTTTAATCGATCGAGATTCGATTTCAGTTAGAATTGTTTAGAGGTATTGAGCTTAGAGAGAGGAGAACGGCAGCAAAGTGGCAGTGACGATTATGAGTGCAGAAACTCAATGTTTTCAAATGGCAAAACCCATTTTTTCACCCTCAAATATTCAGCAAAAACCCTAAACAGCATTGAAACGGTACACGTATCACAAAAAATAGACGCATCATGTACGAGGAACAAAAAGCAACTCTGCGTATGGCCGAAAAACAATCAATCTTAGCGCACAGAGGAAATTTCAATATAAGACAAAACAATCACTGATGACTACACAGATCGAGCGAAAGAATAAAGGAGCATGGAGAATAAAACTCGCATACTACCCTCATGTGCAAAATTTTTCACCGATAAAGGAGCATAGAAAATATTGCTTGCATACTACCCTCTTGTGCACAAAACTTTCACCAATAAAAGAGCATAGAGAATATAACTTACATGCTACCATGTTGTGCACAAATTTCACCCATTTTATTCTATGTGGAAAATGTGGATAGAGAAGTTAATATCTTGCTCGAAAACTAAAGAAAAAATCGATAGAAACATCCAATACATGCCTTCTCTTTTTTCTATTTATTTTTCCGGTGGATTAATGGAATTCAGCGGTGGTAGGCCTGAAAGTATAAGAACTAAATAAAAAATAACACGTCTGTCTCCTGGGTACTCAATACTTCCCGAATATAAAACACTATCTTTTTTTTCCACCCTAATAACATCTCAACACAATCAACACAAAGTGTGGGGGTGGGAAAAAAGAATAGGTTACATATCTCACATCCCCCTTCTTTTCCAATGTCGATCCACTTAAGAATGAACGACGGGGTACTAATGGATGGTATAAAGAAATCCCTCGCTCTACCCTTTAAAGAATGCTATACGTGAACACGTCCAACACACCAAGCTGATGATAACAAAAAGAATTGGCCTGACGTTTTCTGTGGAAGAGGATCTTTGTATGGAATGCAACGTCCCCTTATCGTTCTAACAAGAAATGGCTGAAGAAAAAAGAATTTATCGAACATCATTCGTACGTGAGAATTGGATTTCACTTTTTTTTTTTAACACAATAATACCAGCACTAGTAAGTATTGTCGATGTATTTTGCTGCTGGGATTTCGAAGTTTAGATACGATGTCTATTAATGCGAAAGACATCTCGACGGCAAGAATTTATAGAAATTTAAAGCTCTTTTGTTCTATTTTTTGCTAGATAGGGTTATAGAGTTTAATTTCGGAGAAAAATCTTTTTCCTTTTGGTACATTTCACCAGAGGTTTTTCTTTGTTTCAAATTCTGTTATGAAACTTAATCTATTGGGAAAGCATCAAACGATTCAACAATTTTCTAGGCTGACCTTTTCTACAAAGCATTTCTTTGCCATTAAGTTCAAAACAAAACATCATAAATTGTATAATTGATTATTATATTTGATTTTCTGTAAATATTACATTCATTCTAATCGAGAAAAAATGGGGAATATATTCAAAGACAAATAAATTGAACTGCATTAATTTGAAACATAATACAAGTATACAACCTAATAATTAACCTTATACATATCCTTGCTGTGGGTTAAAACTAGGCAACTCTTAAAACTAAAATAAAATCGGAGTTTTATACATATATATATATATATATATATATATATGTATAAAACTCCGATTTTATTTTAGTTTTAAGAGTTGCCTAGTTTTAACCCACAGCAAGGATATGTATAAGGTTAATTATTAGGTTGTATACTTGTATTATGTTTCAAATTAATGCAGTTCAATTTATTTGTCTTTGAATATATTCCCCATTTTTTCTCGATTAGAATGAATGTAATATTTACAGAAAATCAAATATAATAATCAATTATACAATTTATGATGTTTTGTTTTGAACTTAATGGCAAAGAAATGCTTTGTAGAAAAGGTCAGCCTAGAAAATTGTTGAATCGTTTGATGCTTTCCCAATAGATTAAGTTTCATAACAGAATTTGAAACAAAGAAAAACCTCTGGTGAAATGTACCAAAAGGAAAAAGATTTTTCTCCGAAATTAAACTCTATAACCCTATCTAGCAAAAAATAGAACAAAAGAGCTTTAAATTTCTATAAATTCTTGCCGTCGAGATGTCTTTCGCATTAATAGACATCGTATCTAAACTTCGAAATCCCAGCAGCAAAATACATCGACAATACTTACTAGTGCTGGTATTATTGTGTTAAAAAAAAAAAGTGAAATCCAATTCTCACGTACGAATGATGTTCGATAAATTCTTTTNTATATATATATATATATATATATATATATATATATATATATATATATATATATATATATATATATATATATATATATATATATATATATATATATATATATATATATATATATATATATATATATATATATATATATATATATATATATATATATATATATATATATATATATATATATATATATATATATTCTTTTTCATTGCTCTGTAATTTTTTTCATGTTTTCTCCACATTTTGAACTGAAATTGAACATCGTATAAAATTGTTTCACTGTAATACTTTCAATTGATTTAATCCTAATTTCATATTATTTTTTAGAAAGTGATTTTAATTTAATTATACTTCGTTTAAGATTTATTCTCAAAAACTTATAAATTCAAGATTAATTCATCTAAAAGTATCTCTGGAACACACGCCCTTATATGCCTTTCTAACTCGTTTTTAAAACAAATAACAAAACAACGATTTTTTTAGTTACCTTCATTTATTCCATCCATATACAATAAGCATTCTAATAAAAAAATGCTTTTAATTTATTTTTTTGTAGTAAATATCAGTTCCGAAAAGGAAAACTTATTACAGAAGATTTAAATAGATCATTTTCAAAAATTAATTCAACATTAAAGAATCATCTAAAAGGACTCATATGAACTAAAATAATTACATATAAAATAATTACTAATGCTAATTATTTTTAAAGCAATTAATATCGTATTAAAAATGAGTTCTAATCTGAAATAGGTTGTCGCACACAACTGTTTCCAGATAAGTAGTTGCACGCTCGTATTAAAAACGATAGAATACATTTTATAGGTACTCCAGGAGTCATTCAAAATCCATTTCCCATAAAATCGCAACAAAAAATAAAATGATAAATCCAAAGAGGATTTCAGAAATTCTTCAGATAAAAAGATGCGAAACCATCTTCTTTTTTTATGTGGTTTTAAAAGATGTAGCCCCAGGAAATGACCGAATCATTTATCTGAAAAAAATATTTTTTCTAAGCATTTTCCATTTTTTTAGGAAGCAATCCATTGTTGAAAAGTTTGTTAGAGGCATTCAAAGATAAGAACTGTCTCATTAGTGTCATGATTACTGTGATCATCATTATGATCGGGAAGAAATAGAATTGGATTTATTATAAACAATTAAATTTAGTTAAACATCGTTGTGGTGGAGAAATGAAAATTTTGATCATTTTAAGTTATAATGTTCCTAACCTTGCATATTTTCTTGCAATTAATAATCTTTATTAAATTAATAATCAATTGATAATAATTCAATTACTTATCACTGATTATTAAAAATTTGGGAAAAAATAAATATTTATAAATCAAATATCCAGTCGTTGCGTTTTTTTTGCAAATGTATGTGATAAAAATAAAATGTATTAAAATTATAAATTTAAAACAATACATACTTTTATAGTAGGTCGTATTAATAACTTATTGATTCAAAGGGCAATAGTGTGAAACAATTGCATTGAACAAATCAAGATTTCCAATGACGTCAACTAAGTAAACAAAAATCTTGTCATCAAGGTTCTTGTATATGAATCACAATAAGACAGGTTGAACTTTATATATAAAGTTTAATGCTGGAAAGTTTTTAAATTATTTACATAAAGCAAATAAATATTCATAAGAAAAGGATTTTTACAGAAACAAAGTTCAACATCAGTAAAATTATAATCTTAAATAAATTATTAAATTTTAGAGATTAATAATACATTTAATTATTATTAGCAAAATAATATGCAGAATTGTTATTAAAACTACTGAATACACATATTTTTAATCCATTAAGAAGATAAATAAGTCAAATAAGCTGATATTTTTATATCGACTTTAACGATAGGGTAAATAGTGGATAGGATATAAACTGTTTTTATTATTACTTTTAAATAGGGTGACCCATAATAAATACTCTTTATACTGCATTTTAAGACAATAATAATATTCAATACTACAATGAAGAATTTTGTAATGGTTATCATCTTCTCAGTTAAAATGTAATGAAAAACTAACATCCAATAACAATTACGTTTAAAACTTCTTATGAAGAAAAATCAAGGAATAGTTCTGAAATTCAACGGAAACAATTTTTTTTCAGTAAAACTATCTAAATTAAAATTAAATTTTACAATAATTTAGATATTTTTGTATCCTAACCTTTTCTCTAGTTCTGATTCAACACAGGGCCCGATATCGTACCTTAATATTGACTCATAATATTTATATTGGACCACGTATTATATTACCGGGCACTAGTGTACCCTACCAGAGAATACAACAGAAATTGGACAGATTCTTACAATTGCATATTTTGTCTATTAACCAACATGGAAGTATGATACCTTTTTCATCTGATAATTAACTGATCTGATAATAAACAGATAATTAACAGATATCTGATAAGTAACAGTCATCGGATAATGAATACACATCTTTCGAGAAATGATCATTAAAATGTTAATTATTGTGATAAACTGAAATTAAGTTGTCTTTTCTTTTTAAAAAATGGCTTGGCCATGTCTTTTTCAGAAAAAAAGAGCAAAATAGTTTATTTTTTATTTATTTAATTTTCAATATTAGAAAATATTCATGTAAAAGAACAAAATGATATTTCCACAAAATTCTTAGTTTCATTAAGATGTAGTAGTATTTATTAAACTTTATAAACATCTCGTTTTAGAAAGCGTTTGTATACGTTAGATTCATATTTTTGAGTAGCTATAAAATGTCACCTTCACGCAGGAGAAAGAAAATGTTTGAGACGTGAGAAAGGAACAGACTGTTTCTACATAAAAAGAAACAATTCTTCAAAGCAGATTGATGCATGTGAGCCGACTACGTGTCGGAAGGATATTTATCGTTTGCAAAGGTGTTTCAAAAAGGAAAAATGTATTCGTATACTTCGTTCGTAAAATTTTTTCCTACAACAAAAAGATGTTCTGAATAATACGTCAAAAAATTCAAGTTTTCTGGAGAGTTCATTATATTTTTTTGAACCGAAAACAGACATTGTGTGCACTTGATCATCGGTTCAAATATATACAGGATGTTCTAAACAGACTACCATAATATATTTCGATGTATATATTAATCATTTAGAACGATAATCGTCTTCCTCTATTGGCATAACAGCCCTTTGTGAGGCCAGAGCATTCCTTAGAACCTACCTCCATTTTGTTCTTTTCTTTACAATTTTTCTCCAGTTAGTAATGCTTAGGATTTTGAAATCTTCTTCCACACTTTCAAGCCATCTGATCTTAGGCCTACCTCTAACTCTAGTTCCCATTTTTTTTGTAATTGAAGATGTTGAATGACAAGGAAGAAAAATCAATTCGACAACTGTGCCCGCAAGCCTTAAGCTACTTATTTTGATAAATTTGTTTAAACTAACTTCCTTGAATTACCTGTATAGTTCAAAGAGCCATAATCAAAAATGAAAACCAAATAAATATCCGCGTTGTGTTCTGAAAATTAATATTTTAGCTGGAAAAGTCAATAAACGTTTTCAAAGTTTAACAAATCACAATATAGGATGAGCAGAACATTAAAACTTAATCGAATGCAAGTCAAATTTTTAATTGAAAATTATATTTTATGAGAGTTAAGAAGAGTATAGTTAAAAAAATTCAAAATAAAAATAATATTTTTAAAAACCACGTTTTTGTAGTGGAGAATAATAATTAAAAAAAAATTGAAAAACGAAAAACGTGGGGCGCATGAAATACATAACAGTAATGTTATATTAGTGTGTGTATGCTCTTGAGAATATGTGTATGTATATCTGTAATTGTATCTGAATGTGGATGTGGAATATGTTTGTGTATATGCATATGTATGGGGATGTATATGTGGCTGTGCATGTGTATGAATAAGAAAATGTGTATATGTACTGTTATGTATTTCATGCACCCCACGTTTTTCGTTTTTCAATTTTTTTTTTATTATTATTCTCCACTACAAAAACGTGGTTTTTAAAAATATTATTTTTATTTTGAATTTTTTTATTTTAAATTATAATTTTTTTAATTTTTAATTTTGATTTTATATTTTTAAAAAATTATTTTAGAATAGAATTTTCTAGAAAGAACGTGGTTTTTAAAAATATATATTTTTATTTAGATTATTTTTCTTAGTCAAGAGTAGTCAAGACTACTACAAAACCACTACTATAATAATAGAATTTTCATTTTAAATTAGGGACACAAAAATCTTTATAGAAAAACAATACCTTTACGACATTCATCAGTTTTATGCTGATGACAGCCAAAACAATCTGGAAATGAATGAGGAAAAACTGGATCCTACCACGTGATTTTTCTGACAATAAAAATCTTTTCACCTGACATGTAATACTAATTTGAAATAATGGAATCGACAACAAAAGACAATCTCGAAAATAATTTTTTTTTTAAATTTTAATTTTATTTTACTTTGTATGACTTTTTTCTCTTCATTTTCATGCATTGTCATCCAATTCTGAACTATGTACCGAATTTGAAGTTTGTAGCTAGTCGGGAAGTTAGTTTAAAATCGATTACAAAATTCCACCCGGACAGACATACACGAAGGCAAGTTTATATAAACGTGGTAATAAAAAGGGTATAGTCATGAATAATTTACTATTAAAAACTCGAAAACAACTCTCGACAGCTCCATTTAGTGAATTTGCCAAAAAATTATCATTTTCATTTTTAGACATTATTTTTGTGTGAAAAATGAAAAAATCACGTTCATGTAATTTTTAAAAAGGTGGGATTGAACGAGAAAATAATTCCAATTAATTTTCCCATTTCAGTACGATTCCAATAAGATTTTCTATTTTTCATTCATATAAAGACATTTTGCAGGTAAAAACTATTTACAAAAAATTAGTTGTAAATTGAAAAACATTAACTTTTCCATTTGCAAATTACTTTACAACAATAGATTGTAAATAAAAAAACATTCGATTCCAGCTGCAAATTATTTAAGATCTGTAGATTGAAAGTTTTAAAACTTCTGAAGGATCATTTCAGCATATTTTTGTAGAAAATATGAATGCAGTGCGACCCATATATTTTAACATTTGAAAATAGAAAGATTTAACATTAGAAGCATACTAATAGCGTATCTTGCATTATCAGCATTAATAGCATTCTTTTTATTATATAACCGTCGTTGAACAGCTGACCAAATTTAGAGTTACGACTACTATTAATGCTCAACTCTGTAGCCTCGTCATTTTTTTACCCAATCCAGATGAAAAGGGAACTCCTGGATCAAATACTGGGCGGGATTTGCCTTCGTGAAGGAACTAATAGAATTTGCGTTATATGGAGAGGAAAACCACGAAAACCTGCCACGGTTTGCTTGAAGGCAAGGAGACTTTAAGTCATTATAGTCAACCACGGAGAATATTTTAAGTCATCACAGTGGTCGGTGTCATCCGGTTGCGGAATCCGTATCCACCAGCCATCGCTGGTATTCGAACCCGGGTTACCTCGATGCGAGGCCAACGCTCTATTTCCCTATAATATATTTTAACAATAGAAGTTGAAAATGTCATTTATCTGCGTTTTTTTACAGAAATAATTCTTTGTTCTGTGGATAAATACGTCCAAATAAAATTGAGTTTATTCTGATTATGGAATTTAATATATATATTTATAATTTCTAAATTTTCTGAAACGCATAAAAACTTTTACTCAGAATTTCCTTAGTTTATGATTACGTATACCCTCTAGTAAGTTCAAACTTTCTTGATCTTTTTTCACGGAAATCGTCATGAAATAACAAATTTCAATTTCTCAATTAATGCTAAGCAAAATTTCAAACAGTTGCGATGATCTGAGATACCTTATTATAATAACTAAATGGTTTCTTTGTTTGGTAAGTAATAATAACTCTTTGTATCCACTATTTTATTTTCATTTATGTTACTTATTTATTTATTACAACCAAAAGTTAATTTATGATGTATAATCAACGTTATAATAAAATTGATAATGTTATAAATGCTTGTACAATCTGTCAGATACAATTATTTTATTACTAAGCATACTTTGAAATAAATGTGCTAATTTTAAATGTATTAGAAAAAATTTTAATTTACTAATATTATTAGTAACTAAATTTCTCTGTTTACGGTAAAGAATATCACCTTTATTTATTTATTATTTTATATATTTACTTTATTTCTTTGTTTGCTTAATTATTCCAGTATTTTAATTCAATATTTTCTTAAATATTTCAATTATTTACTTTGTTTTGTTTCTTATTTATTTAAATTTTTTGTAAATTCACGATGCTTAACCATTCTCATTTCTATTAAAAAATGTCTTAAATTATAAATGGGTATACAGTTGACAGTTAAAAAGATGTCATAGATAAGTATAATTTCAAATAAATA
This sequence comes from Parasteatoda tepidariorum, assembly GCF_043381705.1. Lineage (NCBI taxonomy): Eukaryota > Metazoa > Arthropoda > Arachnida > Araneae > Theridiidae > Parasteatoda > Parasteatoda tepidariorum. The sequence goes on from NC_092213.1 coordinate 2,809,312, forward strand.
TTTTAATCGGGAATACTTCTCGCAACTTCAATTAATTCATTAATATTACTAATAATTAAAAGTATATTTACTTATTTATTTATTTTATCTTATTTTTTTGTTTTATTTTTTGCACAATTTGTTGATTTGTTTTAGTTACAACTGAGTATTTGAAGAATGCACTCAGTTGTAACTAAAGTTTCGAAAAAATTCTCAATCTTATGCGTCTGTGAGTAATCTAACTCAGTCTGCAAAACTTAAAAGCATTACATTTATTATTATTATTATTATTATTATTGTTCAAAATTTAGATCTTTGAACAATTGAATTTAAAAAATATACGAGTTGTGTATGAAATATTGTCAAAAAAAAGAGTTCAAATTGTAATTCATTTCAGTTCTCAATCAATATTCTTACACGGAGAGGTAAGAAGAAAATACATCCCCCTTTTTAAAAATAAAAAATAAAATTCAAGGCCCTTTTAGGTTCTCGTTTCCGTTGCCTCTTCCTTTCCGCTCTAAATTGCTCTTTTGCCCCTGCAAGTATCTTATTCTGCATCACACTAATTCAGAAAGATACTTTTCTCCGCATCCTCCTTTCTCCCGTTCAACTATCATTTCAATGTGTTTCCGGGTGCCTATTTCTATCCAATTCAAATTTTGACGATGCCTCTTTCGTCGCGATAAGAATCAAGCTTTACATAGTGTGTGTAAGACGATTTTTTTGATATACTTTTTAAAATATTTGGTTCAATTTTATTTGCAATAATTTTTTTAAGTAGATGAATTAAAAACGAAACTGTTGAGTTCTAACGTTAGAAAAATATTTAAAAAAATGCAGACGATATTTATCGAACTCTGTATTTAACATGAATAAAAGAAGTATTTATTTTCAAAAAGAAAAGATTTTAAATACAAATATTGGAGCTAGTAAAAAAGAGATATTTTTTGTCTCGTTTGAAATAAACGCTCAACACATTTAAAAAAACGCTGAAAATTATTATTATGCGTCTTACTGAACTAATTATTGCTATTTACTCTATTATGCAGTATTTGGTCAGGGAAATACAGCGTTTAGGAAAGAAAATAGAAAATATGGAGAAAAATTCTTCAACATTTTGATCTTTTTTTCTTCGCAAAACCGTTAAAAAGTTAAATTAAATTAGCACTTTTAAGCATGTATCGTATTAATTTTTCCGTTTTAAAAGTTCTGATAAATATTTTTGCTATTGAAACTTTTAAACGCCTAATTTAAACTAAAAAAGTATTTTTAATGAATCGAAAATGAAAAAAAAAAACGCATGTAGAAGAAACATGTATACCAAAAAAACATATACTATTCAGAAACTGTTTATCGCTGGCTGTATTATATTAAATATTTAAAAAAACAAGTTAAAGAAATTCTAAAAATTCTTTAGTTCTCATCTCTTTCTAAAGATGTTGTATAGTGAACTGATATTTTACCATCAGAATGGTGTTAAAAGTAAAAACTAAACGATAAAACTATTATCAAAAATTTAACTAAAATTCAAGAAAAAGTTGAGATAGTCGATTAAAGTAGTCTCTACTAAGCTTAATATGACGCATAAATTTAATCACTGACATACTGAAAAGATGAAACCTGTTATCTTTGAGGGGAAAGAATTGAAACAAATATTTTATTCCTTTATTTTATGATATTCTTTAAAAAATATATATATTAATTTTGCCGAAAGAGAAGTAGAGATTTAAAAAAAAGTTCATTTCTTATGTGAACAGTTTTTTACAAAATAATTATTTTTTAATGAATGACTTTATTACCTTACAGACTTTCAAATAGCTAACTTAGTAACAAAAAAATAATAGTTTTTAATTTATAACCGACATTTGATTAATTATGTATTATATAAAGATCTACCAGTAGAGATTTGAATTTTCATATTGAAGTAGAAATTAAAAACTGACATTTTTTACTAATTTTTATTAAATTTAAATTTTATTTGATTTATTATATGTTATATAAAGAAGTATATAAATAATTCCACACATAAATCTTCTACTCTCAGAAATTTGAATTTGCATATTAAGTCGAATTGAAGATGACATTTTTTACTTATTTTCATTAAGTTTTGAAATTTGTTAATTTAACAGTATAAAAAAATTGAAAACAATACGGGCAATTTTGAAATAATTCGAAAAAAGATATTTCTTCAGGAAAATTGTAGAGAAAAAGAAAAAAATTTTTCAATAATAATAAGTTAATATTTAATTTTTTTTTTTTTTTTTTTCATTTTTCTTATACATCAGTAACAAAAATTAAGTTTAAAGTAAATAAAAGTAAGAGGGACAAAAAGTTTTTAATATTTTTAAATTTGTGAACTTACCGTTTGTGCCTCTCGTAGTCTTCATCCAAATCCTGAGCTCGTGCCATAACAGATAAGATTTTTTCCTTTTCTGCTTCAGACAAATCGCTTAAATCTAAACCCAAATTCTCGTCCATCATCAGTTGTTGTTGTTGCTGTTTGGCCTGCTGCTGCTGTTGTAATTGTTGCTGTTGTTGTTGTACTTGTGTCAGGGGTCGCAGGGGCGTAACTTGCTGGGGCGCCCTTGCTTGCGGAACTGGTGTTTGCGGCACAGACCCGCGAAACCTCGCTGGTTGTTGTACTGGAGGTTCAGCCCATGGTTGAACGCCCACTTGAACAGGGCGAACTGGTTGACTCTGCTGCCTAGGGCCACCGCCAGGAAATGCACCCCCCATCACCGGCTGGGGTGGGCCCGGGCCACCGGGCCGGAGTATCGGTCGGCCTGTTGGGGCCACTTGCCGCATGCCCGGTGCCTGTTGAGTAGGGCCCCCGAACCGGGGCTGAGGAGGTCCGCCGCCCATTCCAAAAGGGGTACCCTGTTGCGGTTGTCCGGGGGCGGCGGCTCCCCCTTGTTGGCTCTCTTCATTCCCCATGTCAGAAGAGGGTCCGTACGCGCCCTGGTTTTACGGCGCCCGGTCGCCACCGGCAAGGGGGCCACATGGCGATGGCGATGAACGCCCTGAAGGGCGACCTACTGTTGTTTCGCTGTGACACTCTTCGGTGAAATTCCGCGGTTATTCAGTCACTCACAACACTCGCCCTCGGGTGGGGCTGTCACTACTCGCTCAGTTCCTAGGGTTGAAAGACGACGCCCCTGCGTCGGCGCGGCATCATGGCGGTCTGCGGAGTGACTCATTGGAATTCCGGGGGTGATCGGCGGCTAGGGACCATTGCGCAGGCGTCGCTTCTGGAGAAGGGGACATTTTCTTAGAGCTTTTCGGCTCTGCCACCCACTCTTTGATTTGTGAAATTGTAAAACGATTGAAAGAAGCATCAGAAAATCAATTTTTTTTCCCTCCATCCAATCAAAACTAATAAAGAAATTTCAGTCATTAGTTCTGGAATACTTATGGACATTTTCTCTCTATTCTTCATTATAATAAATTTAATACAATATTTTGCACATGATCTGTACTTATTAAGATAAATTATTCCATTTATTAAAAATCTTTTTAATACTTAAAATTGCTCTAATTAATATAACATCTCTTAGAAGAATTCTAGATTAAAAAATAAAATAAAAATTTTAACATTGAAAATTCCTTCTAAAACGTTCATTCCTTTGATGAATATAATTTTTTTTAATAAAGTTGACACTTAAATATTAAATCAGTTTCTAACAAAACGATTAACTACATATAAACGAAGAAGACGATTTACTGAATAAAATTATTTTTCTATAGAAAATAATATTTTATGGAAACTGTTAATTAACAACAAACTTTTAGTTTTCTTTGCCTTTCTCTATTCCGGCAGTCATCATTATTATTTATTTGGATAACATTTGATCATCCATGACTACTGATTAAAGTACAGTGAGCAAAATAAAAAACGGAGCACCATCAATAACTTTTGATCTAATAATCGGATCTTCACTTTATAGAACTCAATCTTAATGGTTCGAAAGGGTGACCTCAATTAAGCTAATTAATTAGTGCAGACGATATTTCAAGTTACGAAATCATACGTAAGAGCGTACTTTCTCTGAATAAGTATACTTTTTTTTTCCGTCGGTTTTGAATTTTTGACCCCCAAAATATAAGGGGTTATCCGCAGTCTGAGAAATATTGACCAATAGTTTGGTCGGGATAGGGGTCCAAAGTTTGAACCCTTTTATTCTACTTTTTGTGTATTTTGCCATATCTCGAGAAATTCCGAAGCGAATTGAAAATTTGTTAAACACAATTATAAAATGAGTTTACCCGAAGATAATTCCTTGCAAAAAATAACTTTTGATAAATATTTATAAATTTTCATTATATTTAATATTTACTGAGAAGATTTTGGATATTGAGACATGCAATTTCTTTCTTCAACTTAATGAATATAATTTACGTGGTAAAAATGCAAATTTTCAGCAAAATCGGTTGAATAGTTCATAAGAAGTTTAATTTTAAACATCTGTTGTTGTTTTTTTAATTCAGTTTCTCAGGAACTATTCAACCGAATTTGCTCAAATTTTGTATTTTACCATGTGAAATTATATTCCTTAAAATGATACCTGTGTACCTTCACTTCAGACCACTCTCCTGACCAAACTATGGGGACCCTATTTCCCAGATTGCGGCTACCCTCTTACATTTTGAGGGTCAAAAATACAAATCCGTAGAAAAAAGATGTTTATTCAGAGAAAGTACGTTTTTGCGTCCGATTTCGTAACTTTAAATATCGCTTGCACTTAATTAGCATATTTGAGGTCACCTCCTCGAATCATTGAGAACGAGTCTTAGAACGAGAAAATCCGATCATTATAACAAAAGTTATTTACCGTAATCCGTTCTTTATTTTGCGCACTGCACAACAAAAACTTTCAGTTATTCCAATTATTTTAATATTAACTGTTCTGATAATGAAAAATTGAAAACATAAATCGTTTGGTTTTACTGATTTTTTATTTATTTAAAAGGATACTGAAACATTTTTAGAAATAAAAATCAGTTTCACATTGCAGCGATATTTATGTAAATCAAGTTAAAATCAGCATTTTCTGAAAAACTCGATTTTCAATCTTCCACGTAGAGTATTTCATTTCATTTTTATCAGGTTCCCTTACATTTTTAACATTCCAAAAATTTTACTTTTAAGCAATTAAAACTTCTTAACTTCATTCAAAGAAGTATAAATTGAATAGCTAACTTATATCGCTTGGAAGCAAATTTATATGTCCATAGTTATTACATAATATAGTTACAGTAATAACTGTATTATAGTTAATAATAACAAATAATATAACAGTTAAAGTCTTATAGTAAATGTCGATATTTGTCTTTCATATACTGAACTTATCAATTAAAAGTAACGTAGTCCTATACGTTGTCCCTGAATTAATTTCTTCTCTAAAGTAATTTACTTTCTCAATAAGAGCTATCATCGAGTTTTTTGATGTTCATCTTTGCGTTACATTTTATTTTGCCGGGAAAAAAACTATTATTCTAAAAAAAATAACGAAAAACAAATGATTATTAGAAAATCTACAGCGATGACGATGCAATAAAAAGTTCGATATCGAATTAACATTCGATAATTAGTTCTAAAATTATTTATATTTAAATTGGGAGTAAAAAATACCACGCGTATCACTCCGCAGCTCCGAAAATGTAGCTTCAGTAGTGAAGATCATATCTAAATTTTAATCATTATTAAGTTATTGCAAATTTGAGTGCATTTTTTCAGATCTTTTTTACTTCTCTTTTGACTTTCCAACAATGACCATGCATCCTTTTTTGAATAAAAAAAAGTGGTAAAATTTATTTATCTCATGAAATTTTAATTTTAAAAGTTCGTTCTTCTTTCTAGAAAAAAGGAAAAGGTTGCACTAAAATCGTTAAGGTTTACCATAATTGTTATTTTTCAATTCATTCAACCGAAAAAATTTTTTTGAATAGTTATTACTTCACAAAACCGAAAGAAAGATAAAATGGCCTTAAGAATATAAGTTCATAAAGTAATAAAGTATTAAAAAAGTGGCCAAAACCACACTTTATTTTAAAGTAAGTTGTTGTTGTTGTTGTTGTTGTTGTTGTTGTTAATTTACGTCGCACTAGAGCTGCACAATGGGCTATTGGCGACGGTCTGGGAAACATCCCGGAGGATGATCCGAAGACATGCCATCACAATTTTGATCCTCTGCGGAGGGGATGGCACCCCCGCTTCGGTAGCCCGACGACCTGCGCGCGATGTCGAGCACTATTTTAAAGTAAGAAAGTAATGCTTTTGCATATAAGTAAATGTCGCCAGGTGGCCGATCGGTCAGTCTGCGAAGCCAGTGGTTGCGGGTTCGATTCCCGCTCAGGGGATGAATGTTTCTCTCTGTGTGTTGCTCTCTAATGTATGAATGTGGCCCACCCTATGAACGGGTATTTGTGGCAGTGTGGTGTGTGCTTGCTTCCGTGACTCATGTTCACAGATGCCCACCCGGTAAGGCTAAGCAACACTTCCGGCATCTTCCGAGGCAAAGGAACGAGAGATCTGTTCCTGCTGCTAAAAAAATGAACTAAGTAAAAACGTATAAGTCAATGAATATACAGGAGAGCTCTGATTATTCACGAGTTCCGCTAAGTGGTCAAACCGTAAAAACGAGTGACTGAGTATCTTTTTTTTTTAAAGAAGGATGGGAAAAAAGTATGCATGAATACTTTAATGAGGCATTATTGTATTTTTTTTCTATTACTATTCGTTGTCAGAGTGATTTATACGAAGATTTCTGTTATCTGCTTAAAATATATTTGTTAACGGTGAATGAGAGAAATGGGTGATTGTTGACTTCCACCGGTATATGTTGACAAACACATAGTCACCTTGGTACATGTCTGAACATGTATACTAAGTATACATGCATACTAAGTCAAGATAAGTGCTACTGCCTGGTATGCATTTGCCCGGTATGCCTTACATCAATGTTTTTGTAAGCTCAAGTGCCCAGTATGCATTTAACCGGTAATCCGAACAATGATGTTTCTCCTAATCTATCCTTAACAAATATTAAAATTTCGAGTAAATGTAATGTTATCAACGAATAAATTTATATCAAATCGGATATAACAAATATTTTGGACATTCACCAAAGCAACTATGTTATATATTGACATTCGCCGGTGAAAGTCGAGATTCTCTTGATTTCCCTCATTCACTGTAACATGTATGAATACCTTTTAAAATAATTATTCGTATTTCCACCTTACTTATGAGTTTTCTCATATTATCCGCGCTGCTCAACTCTATTCTTCCCATTTTCAAAAAATGCACTGTGGTTGCATGATCGGCAGGATATTGATAAATATATTATTAATAAATATAGTATTCATTATACTACATACTATGAAATTATACTATTTATCAATTTCCGTCATAAATCATGCATCAACTGACTCAAATGTGCTGTGAGGGTCAGAAAAATGGATTGTGTTTTGTAACACGAAGACATTATATAATAAATAAAAAATGTTCGGCAAGTAAAGTAAGTTATGCACTTTGGCCATCAACTGTATCAGCATTTGTACTCCAAGTCACTATTTGTGAATATAAAAGTTACAAGAATTGCACTTTTTTTTTAACTATTAGTATGCTCACTAACCACCGTGATTGTTTGTTTGTATTTTAAGTGGATATTTTTCAAAAGAACAAAAAAAAAATTATATTAAAATATACAAATAATTTTTACAAATACTTAATTTTACAAATAATTTTACTGTTACAAATGTATATAAATACGTACTATTATTATGAATGATTTCAAAAAGAATCAACCACTGCATTGAAAAAGGAATCAAACTTAGAAAAAAAAACAGAACGTAAGGAAGAGAAATAAAAGATTAACTCATGAACAATATTCAACGACTCACTTCATATTATTCTGTCGATACAACGGATTTTATTTCTGGAATTAAGTTTATTATATACATACATAGTTAAAAATTTCGATATAAGATATTATGCGTGGCAGCCTTTAAACCCTCTCTTTTCTAAAACTTCTTTCAACATCAACTAAAGCACGCGCATATAAAATAAAGACTCGAGGAAGATAAATGAATTTGATAACAATTATATAGTCATTACTTAAAGCAAAGAAAACATTCGCGAAAAAAGCAGTTATAATTATCAAAATTTTCGAACAAATTTGATTTAAAAATTTTTTTTTTAAAAAACTTTATTTAGTTTCATAGACAAAATCAGTCCATTCAACATGTCTAATTTTAACTTAATTGCATTTTTGAGGGCTTCAAACTGATTTACATTGCATTTTTTACTCAAGTTCAACAGTCAATCATTCTTGCACTAATTATCAAATATAATTTTTTTTTATTTCATTGTAATACATATACATTTTTCTGTATACCTTCTTAAGTTCCAGTTCCTAAGTTCCAGTTCCTAAGTTTTCTGCGCAGCAAACCAAATCGTAACATAAACATCCATTATGGCAGCGCATATGATTCTCACTCTTAGCTCTGAATCGTGGACTTATAAACTAAAGATCTCGAGAGAGATAAATGAATTTTTCTTTAACAATGCGTGGGGAGAGCAGATATCGACAACGTCAACCTTCATCTATGAAAAGGTGCCGCAACATAGAATCGAGTTAACATGTCTTATATACAAGTGAATTGGATTTGTATACTTGTTGTGGTTGATACACTACTAATAGATATATAGTTGTTAATTAAAGAAAAAAAATTTAAGAAAAAATTAATGGATTAAGTATTTTAAATTGTAATAACTTTCGAATAAATTGGAACTTCGAAAAAAAAAATTTTTAAGTTCATAAATAAAAACAGCCTTCTCAGCATGACGAATTTCAACTCTGCGGTTGTGCGGTTCTGTAGAGCGACTCGCGTGACTTTTTTTTTTACTACAAGTTTAATAGTTTTTAATTCTCGAACTAGTCATCAAATGTCCTCTTTTTTTTATTCCATCGTACTTCCGGTACTTTTTTCTTTCGTCACTGCGTCATTTTAAGTATTTAAGCTCCAGAGTTTTCGCACAGCAAAACCAAATCTAAGGTAAAACAATATGAGAAGAAAAAGTTGGAAAAGTAAACGCACGTAAAATTGCTTTCATTTAGAACAAATTGGAATTTCAGACAAGCACTTTCTCCGGCACGTCCAATTTCAAATCCATAGCTTTTTTTCTGCAGTTCCCATAACATATTTTACATCAAGTTTAACAATCAATAGCTAATAATCGAATGTTGTGAATTCCAACATTTTTTTTCTGCATGTGAAATGAAAATATTGAGATTTCTTTTCATATAACATAAGAAAGCAACATAGGGGAATATTTATTTTTGGGGAATAATTTTTTGATAATTTCCAAATATGTTACAAAGAGATCTACTAAACTCTTTTGAATTCATTAAAGGTCATTATATCTTTCAAAAGAGAACTGTAATATCTATAAAATACTATTGACTTCTTAAACAACAAATCTCATCCCTTCTAATAAATGTATTTTCTCTCTATTACATTTTAAACATATTTTGTTCCAATATTTTATTTTTCATTGAATCTGTGCTGAGTAAGTTGAAACTAAGTTTTAAAAAAACAATAACTTAGTATTACTTTTCCTTAAAAGAGAATAAAACCTAGAGCTAAGAAATATACTTTTAGTGCAAAAAGAAAATTTTATCTTCCGTCTTTCTATGATACTCATGAACTTTCCAAACATATTGAGAATCTGATTCCAAATTTTTCTCCCTTGTTTATCAGACATTTTCTTCTAAAAAAATTCCTTTTAAGATATTAAATTCTAAAGTCCCATAAATAATTGTAGAAAATGTATTGTACATGTTCAAATAATATCCCCCCTTACAAAATATCGCAGTCAGCAGAAAATGTTTTTTTTTTCTTTTTTTAAATTGATGTGTTATTAGAATATAGAAAAACTCTGTATTAATATTTTCCACAAGTATAATTTTACAACTAACTTCAAAATTTAAATAAATTAACATTTACAGAAAAAAAACAATTTAATTCAAAGTGTATTTTAATATTCATCGTTTCTCACAAAAATAATACTTTAAAGAACAATATTTTTTTAAGAAAATGTTTCCGCACGTTTTAATGAAATCGTTTTTTGATTTTCGTTTTTTTTTAAATTTTGACATCTGTTTTTAGTAAAAATAAGCTAAGGGATTTTTTGAGAAACAAATTAATTTACCGGCATACATTGCCAAATTAATTCTTACAAACACTCTTAAGATGATGAAAAAAGTGATGATTTTGCACGATAATGTTAATAAGGCTATATTATTTAACAGTAAAATTGACGTTCTTTCTGGACAAGTCCTTAATTAAATTATAAACAGAAATACATGAAAAGTTCACCAACCATAAAGTAACTTACTAAAAATATTTTGATTTTGATGATTTTTATTTTCTTAATTGCAATATCATTAATTTCAAAGATATTTTTCATTTCTCAATTTATTATACAAAAGATAACAGCCGTCCTACTGCTACGTACATTCTCATTGGACAAAAAAGATCAGATTATTTATAAACAACGAAGTTCCAAACATCTTTGGATATTAGCATAAAATTAATGAAAATTTATAACAGTGTTTACTAACAAAGAATTTATTTATTTATTTAACCCTCCTTTAACGACGTTTACCCGTAAACTTTATCATCCTTTCTTTTAATATTTGTATATTGCGTTAATTGTTTTTTTTATTATTATTCAAAATTAATTCTTAAAATTAAAAGTTCAAAAAATATTATTTCATTATTATAAAGTTATCAAATAATATTACCTTATTATGCAACTTCTTATGATAGTTATTGCTCTTTCATAATTTTCATTTCATAAGAAATTTATGTAATACTGTGTTCAATCAACATAATTGATTCAAATGAATACAAAATAACTACTTAAAATTCTGTTGCCTTATTTAGAATTTACTTTCCGTACTGTTGTTAAATAGTAAGGAAAGGTTCAGGTTTCCTTACTGTTGTTAAATAAGCTCTTGGGCAAAAAATATCTGACGAATTATTATTGTAACCAAAAATTAAATAAGAAATTGAAAATAAGTTTGTAATTAAGTTGAACTAGTTACCGAGTGGAATTATTAGATTTTCCAGTAAAATCGGAAATTTAATTTATGGAACCAAACTTGTTTTAAGAGAATAAAAAATTTTGTATCTTATATAGAATAAATTTTTATTTTTAAGTAAAAATCTATTTTTAAATCTATCAATAAGAAGCGACAAGAAGCAAGTATTGAGATAAATTAACCTTCGAGGGAGAAGTTTTGAAACAATTAACCCGAATTTGCGTTACATTTTAGAGAAAACTACGAAAACCTACCACTTAGTCCGAAGGTAAGGGAATTTTAACCCATAATCCCTCTACCGTGGAGGATTTTACACGTCAGTACTGTAGTTGGTAGGAGGCAGAATTCATATCGACCAGATATCGCTTGGTTTCGGTTCTGGGCCCGACATTTCTTTGCGTTTGATATATCGGCAAAAGACATTATAGTACTTCTGTCATAGCAAATTGGTTTATGCGAGAAAGCAAATAAATGATCATCCCATAAGCTCTTAATATTTGACAGATCGAGGGAATATTTATGCTTGCTTTTGGGTGACCTGTTACGTACCAAAGATGCGACCCTAGCTCATTTGGGCAGCTTTTATCAATAGAATGACACATTAAACATTGCACAACTTTTATCGGCATTAGCGATTTTCAACAATTCTGGTCATTGGGAGGCTTTATGCAATATTGGGGGGGGGGGCAAATCTCCTGTTCGCTGCCGCTCGCCAACAGCAATGATTACTTCGCAATAACTGTTGTTTCTTGGCAGAAAACAATTTTTCTACTAAAGTTAAAGTTAATCACTTAATATATATATGTACTAAAAAGAATTTCGGTTTTCTTACACTTGCGTCTCACCATCCAAATATTTATTAGTAGTATAAATATTTAGATCTATTGGTGAACAAAAGTAATTTTTCTAAGTAACCTCTTTTTTAAATAACATTTATAGTGTTGCTACATTATGCTCCCCCTGCTCGCTAACGCTCGCCAACCCCTGCAAAAAACCACGATGACTCACTTTTTTTTCTTGTGTTTGACATAGATTTCGTTAAGTAAGGCTTTTCAATTCAACTTCGTCAAATTAAGTACTGGACGAATCGAACAGGAGGTGAAATCTTTATTTGCAGCGGTTCTCAATTTTTTTCGGCGTTGGAACCCTAAATGATGAACCTCCCTTTGGAAGAACCCATTTAACCCATAAATTTGCTTTTTTGGCCTATATATTTGATAAACTAAAAGAAAAAATTGAGTTTCTTAAATTAGCTAAAAGAGCCAATTTCACAAGCCGTCATTTTACAATACTGTTTACACCCTTTAGGCCTGTTTAGACGATCCAATTTCTTGGACAGAGATTGATTGATATTGATGAAAACTTGTTTTGCTTTGAGCTTTGATCGTGTAAACAAACATCCAAGAACTTGGTCCAACTTCTTGGACGATAGTAGAGCATGTTCTACTTTCCATCCAAGTTTTTTCTCCCTTAACCAATCAGCGTCATAGGTTTTGTGACGTCAACAATCAGGCAGCAAATTATGTCATCTTCTTGTCTGTTTTCATACATTTTAGTCCAAATAAAGTAACCTGTTACGGTTTATTTGTGTTATTATGATTTTATTTGAATTTATTTAGTAATTTTAAACTTATTTAAGTATTATTTTATAATGTTGAATATGAACAATGCGCATGCGCAAGTTTTTCTTTCAACGAATCAGTGACATTCAAGAACTTGGATAGTGTCAACGAATCATCCAATTTCTTGGACAGAGAAATCCGTCCAATTTCTCGGATTCAAGAAATTGGACCGTGTAAACAGGCCCTTCTTCACCTCATTGTTTACAACTAGAAACAAATTTTTTTACGTCTTCTTCTCCGAGTATTACAGCAACCTATTTCTGTCATACATAATTTAATTAAATCTTCTGCAATGTTGTGTCCAGATCCACCCATCCTGTAATTTAACAGGAATGGAGAATTCGTTTTCATTGAAGATTTTTGCATGCTAAGCATATCACAAACAAGTCTTGTCCCTGGCGAACGAAACCTTAAGGTTACGCGGAATACATTTTGTGAACCCTGATGTATCACAACAATTCTGAAGTTCAAACGTTTCTGATTAAGAACTTATCACAATCTGAACTTTTATTACGAGGTTTTCCATGAAATATAAATACAGTATACTCTCGATATCTCAAAGCGGAAGGGACCGTTAAAAAAATTGAAACAGCGAGTTTTCGTGATAACAAGTTTAGAATTGTGTTCTAAAAAGTAAAAAAATATATTATAAACTATTACTCTAAAAAGTAGAGTCATGAAACATAAGAATAACTACTAATAAAATATATGTAATACTAATAATATGTATACTAATATATAATACTAATAATGTAACTACTGATAATATGTATGTAATGATAGTTGACTATAAGTTTAAATACAGCAAGGATCATTTTATTTTTAAAAGTAAGACAAAAATAATTACGCATTAAATACACAAGAATTGATTTTTGTGATTGTGATTTTAATTGTGATTAATTGTGATTTTTTCCCAAAATATTCACTTCCCATTTCGAAACAAATTCGGCATAACAAGGTTTTGAGAAGAGACTCTTCGATATAGGAATTCAAATTAATATTATGTGGATAGATATTGCCAAAGGGAAAAATATTTTTTTGACATAACAAGGTTTCGAGTTATCGAAGCTCGAGACATCGAGAGTATGCTGTAAATGTATAAAATGATAAGCCACAATGCCTTTGTGGTTAAGGCACTAAACCGTTATTGTGATGAACCAGGATTCGATACCCAGGGTCGGCTTAAAACCCACCCAGCTTAAGATCAATGGATACCAACTTTCCTGGGAAGTAAAAGCGACCTATGCTGTCCACATTGCCACAATCAGACTGTTAGTTATAAAATGGTAGAGCTTTAACCTCCATCCCAGCGGTCTGTTACGAAAATGCTTTATTTTTATTTTATTTTTTTATAAAAGTAAAGTAAATATAATAGTCAATTCCTACTTAGGTCAACACAGAAAAATTTTATCTTAGCTCTACTTTTAATTAAATAGCTGACCAGGTTAGCGTGCCTGACTGCGGTAGCGGGTTCGAATCCCGCTCAGGGCATGGATGTCTCTCTCTTTCTGTTCTATGTCCTTTCTTCTGTGTGATTGTGTGTGAATGTAACCCTCCCTATAAACGGGTTTGTGGTTGTATGACGTGGGCAACGCCACTCCACCGCCATGGCTTAGCCACAAGTGCTCACTGGGTAACGATAAGAGAGTAGCAATTCTGGCGTTTCTGAGGCCAATGGGAAATAGACCCAAGTGCCCGCCATTAGCCAAAAAAGAAAACTCTCAATTAAATAGTTACAATTAATATAAATACGCATCTACATATGGCAGAATTAACATATTAAGTGGCAAAATAGAAAGATAATTTCCTTGCAATTTTCTATTTATGGTGTTGGACTATTATTTTTGTTTGTTACTATTTATTCGCTTTCTATTTTCTTTTTTTTCTAATTTATGAATCTGATGATGTTTATTCCTAAATTTATATCCTGCTAAATATGTTATATAAGAGAAATTTTTTCCCCTCTGAAACTAAAATTAATTATTTAAATTTAATGAATGAATTAATGTTTTAAAAAACTGTATTAATATCAAGTGTCAGCCACTATACGTCTAAAAAAATGTATTTGAGCTTGAGTGAGTGAATTAAAAGTATTTTATGAACGATTTAAAATTTGAACAAGATAATAGGGAGAATGTGAACTAATAATAGGAATTAAATGAATTTCTATGAATGAAAATAAATGTGTAATTACATTTCTTAAATATAAATTGAATGTATTTTGCTCCCACACAGAAACTAAAGTCAAAAATAACAACCTACTGTAAATACATAGAGTCCTGATCCACGGGCAATTTGATAATATAGCCTGTTTATATTATTCAACTATAAATCTTTAGCACCTCATAAAACGGGTAACATTTGCTCTCAAAAATTCGCTTCCTTATAATAACAGCCTTTTTCACCCTCACCGTTAACTGTGAAATCGTTTATCTGCAAGATGCAAATACAACAAAGCTTGGGTTATTTCACGTCTAACTATTCTAACAAAACCATTATTGAATAAAAATGTCATTTATTATGTTGGTTATGCTTAACAATATTTTAAATTAACTAGTTAGTTGAAAACTATTCACTTTTTTTTTATCTCTCAAATTTTTGTTTGTTGAAATAATTGAGATTTTTTTACTGCATCGAACGAGGGCGTTGCTATAATTATCGTCTGCAGCGTCCATTCGGGCTGTCATTTTGGAATTTTTTATTTCTTTTTTTTTCTACTTTTAACTTTTTTCCCCCCAGTAAAACGGCGTTTACTGACATAAAGAACTACTTCGTAGATTAATGTGACTCTGTATTTGACATTAAAAGATTATTCTTCCAAAAAATATGTGTGTATCGCAGAAAATCGATTTGAAAATATTTTTTCTCTAACTTAAAAGTATCGATTTTTTTGTGAATTTTTTATCGTCATTATACTAACAACAGTGTCAGGATCCAAGTTTTGAACCTCTACCGTTCGCATCAATTACTTAAAGAATGTGTTTGCTTTACGCACAAAGCTAAGAGAATAATTCTATAGACAAGCATTTCAAGTTATTAATCCTTTTTCTTTTTTTTTCTTTTTTTTGTAATGAAAAGGACAAAAATCCTTAAAAATTAACTGTTTTATTTTTATTATTTTATAATAAATAAAAATAATCGAAACATAACTAAAATTGTGTGACGTAGACATTTTTACGGTACTTAATATACGAAGTTCTATAAATAAAAATATTTATAATTTAGTGAGATATTAATGAATGCAATAATTTAATTACACTTAATTAAAAACTCTATAAATATTTCTTTTTTAATTTTATATTTTTAGGTCATGAAAAAGGTCTAAGCTAAGTGTTACTTAAAATAATTTCAAAGAAAAACATTACCATCTGCTACTTTAAACGCGTTTTTCTCAAACTCACTGCATCATTTTTCTCAATCATGAAAATCCTAATTCTTAAATTTGTGTCTACTGAAACCGTTTACTATTTGTTATTCGGAATTTCTTTGGACCTTTGCAGCAATAAATTTGACTTTAATCGTTGTTAGGAGTGTTCTAGGTGTCCTTAAAAGCTTGATATGAATAACATGAAATAATTAAATAAAATGATGTTACTCTGATATTGCAGAATAAAGTGACCAGCATATACATTGTAGAGAGATCCCATGGGCCACTGACTAAACTTTATGTTAAAATTCAAGGAAAAAGGCTTGGGTCAAAGGAAAAAGCACTTTTTTCTCAAATTTATTTTTTTTTCACCACGTGTCGCTCAACAGACACTACAAAAAGTTAGCATGTTAAATAAAAAAATTCCTATGTATTCGCCTAATCTTGCCAATTAAGATGTTAATATATTCCGATAATAATATATTTTAGATGTTAATATATTGCGAAAGACAACAAAACTATCATTACAGTTTTCTTAAAATATTTCATCCAATTCATATGAAACCTGAATTTATCCAAATGATATGAAAATAGGTTTTTCAGTTCACTAAATCGTGCAATTGTTTTAGAAAAGGAAATTTTAAGAAATAGGAAACGATTCATATAATTCGAAGAAAAAAGGGCATAGCAAAAAATTTTCTTAAATTATAAAAAATAAAAATTAAAACACACAGAAGCTAATTGTGAAGTAACGCATTTCATTTTACCAAATCTAGTGTTTTTCACTCTCATCCATAGAGATGAAATAATATCGGGAAAATGTTTGCCCTCATAATGAAACCACGTGACTGGACTGCGAATCGTGAGAAAAAATTTTCTACTATCCGTGTCTCCTTGTTATTTCGAAGGAAGAAAATTGATTGGGAAAAATCTAAAAATATGATGATTTACTGCACTGTATTTAGTTTGGCAAAAAACATTTGACATTTCACGAGTAAGATGTCTTTTATTGATACTATAATTGTCTTATTTAGCAAATAAGTGAACTAATATCTTTTCCTTAAAATACCATAAAAATCCCGATATTTCATTTTTTTTCTTTCAAAAATCCTAATTTATGCTTTGAAAACTATCTTACAAGTATACATAAACGAATGAGAGCACAACTTGGCTATAAAGTGATGATTATAAAATGAGAAAAGTAATGATAATTCATTATTAATACATCATTTTGTTTTATTTTAGTGCTAAAATGTAGTGGGAGCATTTTTGATGACATTGCTGCGTCTTTCGTTCTTCGTTTATTTACGGTATATTTTTTTACTCTCTATAATGCTTTTGAAAGAATTGATTCTTAAAAATTAAATCTTTTTTTTTTTAACTCAGCAGCTTGCAATGCATAAATTTAGTTCATAATTTGCATTTACTCAGAGAGAAGGTTATTAAAGAACTATTGGATAAACGGGGCAAAGTTTTTTAACGCTTCATTATGAGTTCTTTAATGAAATCGTCATATCTTTTTAAATTGAAATCGTCTGCTCTAATTATTATATTGCAATAATACATAAAAAATAGAGTACTGACAGTTGTATTAAAGCTGGTTAACCTTATGAACGGAGGTATAAAGTGTAAATAAAATCGGAAAGTTATAAAATGTGAAGTGGATGTTCTTTTTTTCTTTTCTTCAATTTTTTAAAAAAAAAAAAGTTTTTTAAGGTGATGCAGCTTCCTTTATTCCCAAATTTTATGTTATTTTTTTACTCCTTGGCATATCTGAAATCATTTCTTGTAAATGTTTTCAACGATTCCAAATGCCTGAAAATATATCCATGATTTTACAAGATACAGTACTAATATTAAATCTATGTTAGATTAAAATTCAAACACGTTGTTTAAATATTTCAATATCAATAAATAAATTTAAAAAATTATTATACAGGGTTGTTACAAAATAACTTCAGATGCTTTTAAAATCAGCTGAGTCAGAGTGTAATAAGTTTTATTAAAAGATACATTTTGACCGTCGTTGGAACCATTCAAAAATTAGAATTTTCTTCATTTTGTAGAAATTTTAACAATTTTGTACAGTTTATGCGCATTAAAAATATGGAATTCTAAAGAAAAATTTAGTAAAAGTCTGGTCGAAAAATAATACGATATTTTACTGCTCCGTTAATCTTAACACTCTTGAAACTTTTAGCTTTCCTTCGTTGCATGGAGAGAGAAAAAGATTTCACCCTGAATAACTTTTATTCCCAATGATCGGATTTTCACATACTAAGTGTCGATCTTAATGTTTTCTAGCGGTGACCTCAAATATGCTAATTATTAATTATTTATTATTTAATCAGACACAAAAACGCACTTTCTCTGAATAAGCATATATATATATATATATATATATATGCGTTTTTAGTCATATCTTTAAAAGTATTTGAGCAATTTCAGAAAAAAAAATTGCACCCACTCATAAAGCCTATTTACCCAAAGATAATTTCATGCAAACAATAATTTTTAATTATTGTTTAGAATTTTTTATTATTTAATTTAATTGTGGATGAAGAAGTTTTGAATTATGAGGCATACATTTTTTTACCTTGTAACTCTATGTA
Source organism: Parasteatoda tepidariorum (assembly GCF_043381705.1). Classification (NCBI taxonomy): domain Eukaryota; kingdom Metazoa; phylum Arthropoda; class Arachnida; order Araneae; family Theridiidae; genus Parasteatoda; species Parasteatoda tepidariorum. The sequence continues at coordinate 2,828,000 of NC_092213.1, forward strand.
TTTTTCTACTGCAACATCTAAAGTTTCAACTGCTTTTATTCATTATTTTATTTTGAAATATTTTTTTTCCAGAAACAATAATTTGGCGACAATGTGGTAATATTTAAATGAGGTGATTACTATTTAAATTTGGTTAACTTACGAGGAACTGGGCTTACACACGCGTAGCGTAAAATTTTATTCATATTTTTTTCGCTGATATCCGAATGTTAAAACTGGCGAACAAGTGTCAAAAGTAGAGAGAAGTGGATTCGAATTCAAAGGAAGGCACTGGCCCACCCTGGGCTGTCTAGCCAGATATGATGATGATGATCCGAATGTTAGTCTTCTTTCTTTTTAATTATGAAATAAGATTGAAAAATCTCTCAAAAATTGACGTCACGCAATCATTCATGTCTAGCGAGAATGGGAGACTATTTTTAAACGCTTGAAACATGTAAGCTTTTATTTCCATCTTCCTCTTTTTTTAGCGAATGTTCGTGAACTCAAAAATAGACACCCATTCTCAAGATTCTCTAGATTTGAATAGGCAAAACAAAATCAATCTGAAAAAAATTTTTAGGTTCTAAAGAAAGATGGATAAAGAAAGGGAAAAGCAAAATTCGAAAAACCGCGGTAGCCAAGAGGGAAACAGAGAATAAATACGTTGCCTGTGCAACCTTGCCTACATCGGACTAAACAGATGTGGTTCAATCTTAATATTTTTAAGGTGTGACCAAAAATACGCTAATAAATAAGTGCATATGATATTCTAAATTACAAAATCAGGTAGAAAAAAAGTATTATGTCTAAATAAAATACCTTTTTTCTTTTTTTTTTTGACAAATTCGGAGGGTAAATTCAATCTAGGAAATAATGTTCTAATAGTTTGGTTTGGAGAGCGATTCGCAGTTTTGACAATTTATTGTTAACTTTTTCTTTTTGCGTATTTCGTCATGTCTCATGAATTTAGTAAGCGAATTGAGAAAAATTTGTGCACAATAATAAAATTCCCTTACCCAAAGAAAACTCCATGCAAGAATAATTTTTAATATTTATTTATTATTTTTTATTATTTTATTTCATAACAGTCTAAAATTTTTTAAATCATTTTAAATAATGTAATTTTATACGGCAAAATACAAAATTTGAACAAAGTCGGTCAAATAGTTTCTGAGAAATCAAATTCGATCGGATATTTAAAATTCGATCAAAAATAATTCAGCTTATTCCGCTTTTTTATTTAGCGTACTTTTGAGTGAGACGGAATTAAAAACACAGAACGTTCAATAATTATTAATTTTTAACTTCTAGACTTGTAGGGGGGGGATAACATGTTTGGTCGATCTTTAACCCTCTGAAATGCAACTGCGAAGTTGAAAATTAGCTTGCTGAAAGAGTCGTTTTTATTTATGAGCTTTAAGCCTGTTGGTTTTGAAATTTCAATTTATTCGACAGTTATTTCAATTTTCAGTTAAATTCATCAACGAGTAAAATTACTTCTCATTTATTTCTTTTTAATGAGTTACACTATCTGTATTTCTTAGATCATGTATAAAGTTAAATTTTATTTTTCAATTACAGATAATTATTTTTCAAATCCACGTGATCATCCATTTCCCTGCAACTAACAGACAAACTAACTAGACAAAATGTTCTTACATGAAACTACAATATTTGCATTTTCTTAACAAAATGTTCTTTGTTTTTGTGGAAGAGACGTCAATTCTTAAGACAAAAAAAATAAATAAATAAATAAATCTATGATAATTGCGTAGCATAAACAGGGGTTGTAGAAAGGAACGAGCAGGATGTGGAGCCTCTAAATTACATAAATCATAATCATTCTTTATGAAAATGTATTATAATTTTGTGATTGTAATACATTGCATTTAAATGTATTGTGCCCAGCATTTAAATTTCGACTTATCTGCATCAACGGTTTTTATTATTTTGAATTGACGAAATTAAACATATGACTTCATCACATTAACCACAACGTGACCTATTTAACCTTAATCGGTAGAAAAACCGTAAAAATTTTTTTTAGACTAAGTTAAAATGGAATAATATGGAAATTAAAAAATGGTATTAAATAATTTTAAAAGCAATGTGAAGAGAGCTGCAAGAAATCTAAAAAGTTTGTTAAAAATATGTTATAAAATCAATAGAAAAATTGCTTATCTCTACATTTCTTATCTTTTACTGAGATAAAATATCGTTGAAATTATTATTAATTGAAGAAATTATTACATAATTAAACATACTGATGAATGAAAAAAATATTTTCAGAAACCTCTTCAGTTAGCTAACTGTTTTTGACACATCACTTTATTCTTTCAATTCATATTATCGTTAAAATACTCCTCTTGTATAGTGGGATGAGTGGGGGGAAAATACTTTAAAGGGCTTAATAACTAACATTAATATCTAGCTTATGAAAACTAAATATTAGTTTTCTAGATATAGAAAAATTTCGATTAAAATATTAAAAAAATGACATTGAGCGAAATAATTTAATTTGACATATAGTGTTAATAAAACTTTTACAATATTTCAAATATTGTTTTGACATTAAATAACTAGCATTCTATGAAATATTTATATTTGTCTGTAGATCATGCTAATTTGTAGTACTTTGAAAAGATTCAATAATAAAAAAGAATTATTATTTTGAAACTATTATTATCAAAATTATTAAATATTTTATTATTAAAATTATAATACAGAAATTACATTGCTGTTTTACATAAAGCAAAAATAATTCGAATTAAATTAAAACTAAAATTTCTCAGATTATAATGTTTCTTCTATTAAATTAATTAGTATAAATTTAGCTAGGAAGCTCTGTCCACTCCTTGTGTCAGCCTCCATGATTGATACAATCATTTTTTTTTGTTACATCTGCATAAAAAGATATTCAATTGAAAGGTTTGAAAAAACTTAGATTGCTGATAAAAACTATCCTCTCACGGTAATTAAATAAAAAAATTTCAGTCCTTTTGTTGTAGGATAAAGACCAGAAATTTTCATGGTTTGCCACTTCTTGTAGCGAGGAGACGTTGCTTGACTTAACAAAAGTTGTCCCCAACGATGAGTTAGTCTTAACGCATTCAATATTACATAAAATATGTGGCAGATAGGAGAAACGAACTACATTGAAATAAAAACTTGATATAACTCGAAAACTTGATAAACTTGATATAACTTGAAAAACTCGAAAAATAAATTTTATTAACAAAATTCAGTTAGCCTGCAATCATACTTATTTGACAAAAAATTGTTTTTCATGAAAAATAAAAACATTTTTGAAAGAAACAATGATAAAACAATGAACGGGGCTTGGTAGCAAATAAGAAAAAAATCACCAATTTTTCTTTATAATCTATCCCAATTTATTTGTATGCATTATTTTAACTGTATATTTTGATTGGAGACAATTTTAGAAAACACCGTGAATTGAATTGTCCTGTCGTTTAATTATAACAGAATTATAGCTATCACTCCGCTAAATAATCTTTTTAATTTTTTGCACAATAAATCCAAAACAAATTAACATCATATAGAATTGTTTCAAATTTAGTAATTTTGAAACACTTTATTTCAAATTATTTTACTGTTTTCTTTTACCATAACCCTACTAAAAACGATTTTCTTTATTACGTTATAGAAACACCTTTTTTTATTTGTTTTTCTCATATGCATAAATTGTATTTTTTTCTTTTTGTACCCAAATGCTCAATAAAAAACATTTTTTTCTGCCAAACGAATGTCATTTTAATCTCATACAGCCTACTACGTGTGTCGATTATGTATCAATAATTCACACAATTCTCCAAGTGCAAGATCAACCTCACTCAGGGCTGAAAGCCCATATATATCAAGACGGAAAAGAGTAAAAACTGGTAACAAATAAATTTCATTTTTAAGCTTTTTTTCGGGAATAATAAAAATCCTCAACTACCAATTGTTTTTAACGGATACAATTTTTATATTGAATTACTTCTTCGTTGAGAAAAAATTAATGACAGTGAGTTGTTTGTCGTTGGGAATAGATTAAATCCTCCCAAATATTATCTAATATTGAAATAGTTCTCCTACCAGTATTTTCTCTTTTCCTTCTCGCTTTCAGGCCTGATCCTCACTATCCTTTCATTGTTTTGGGCATTAAGAGTTTCTTTACATCTTCTATCTCAAATTCAAGAAATTCTTCTTTGGAAAACCAACCCAAGATGTCATGCATCAGTTGACATAGATTCAAACGTGGTTGCACATGTCTGAAACTATTGCTCTCAATGTTTAATATTTGTCAACTGAAAATTCACAACTCCAGGAGGCATTTTGATTTGAAACACTAAATTTTATAACACAGAACTTACACACCAGCCCTGAGCAGTCGGTGGACGAGAAGAAATTTTGCCCCCCTGTATTGGACAAAGGTTTTAGATGCATATCCGATAATAATGTACAGTCGGCCAAAAAAGGAAAAACGAACCACCCTGAATAACTTTTCATCGAATGGCCGGATCTAAGACTCAATCTTAATGGTTCGAGAGGATGATCTCAAATATGCCGGATATACTTAGTGCAGACGATATTGTAAGTTATGAAATCAGACACAAAAACGTACTTTCTCTGAATAAACATGCCTTTTTTTCGACGGATTCTGATTTCTGACCCCCAAAATATAGAGAAAAGCAGCAGTCTGAAAAATATGGCCCCAATAGTTTGGTCAGGAGAGCAATCATCCAAAGTTTAAACCCCCTAATGCTAATTTTATTTTTCACGTATTTCGCCATTTCTCGAGAACTTCTTAATCAAATTGAAAAACTTTTGCACACAATTATAAAATTCGATTACACAAATATAATTCCACTCAAAAAATAAATTTCAGTAAATATCTATTATTTTTATTGTTTTATTTAATAAAACCCGGAAAAAATTTCAATTGTAAGGTACACGATTTTTTAAATTCTTTAAAAGTATTTAATTTTGCATGCAAAAAAACAAAATGCAAGCTAAATCGGTTGAATAGCTCCTGAGAAATCGAATTTTAAAAAAGTCGTATAAATTAAGTTCGATTTCTCGGAAAATTTTTGACTAAATTATGATAAATTTTTTACTTCCCCTCGTAAAATTAGATACTTTAAAATAATGTAAAAAATTGTATATCTTACAATTCAAAATTTTTTCGATTATTATTATATAATATAATAAGAAATAAGAAATATTTACTGGAATNGGAATTTTTTTTTTTTTTTGTGGAATTGTATTTGGTAACCAAAGTTTCTAATTGTGGGCAAAAAAAAAATTTTTGTTTAAAAAGTTCTCAAAATCTGGCTAAATACGCAACAAGTAAAATTAACATAAGGGGATCTAAACTTTGGATCTCTCTCCTGACCAACTTAAGGAGAGCCTATTTCTCAGATTGCGGCTACCCCTTATATTTTGGTGGTCAGAAATCTGAATCCGTCAAAAAAAAGGCACGTTTATTCAGAGAAAGTACGTTTTTGTGTCTGATTTCCTAACTTAAACTATCGTCTGCTCTCAAAAATTTGTATATACGAGGTCACCCCTTCGAGCCATTAAGATTGAGTCCTAAAACGTGATAATTCGATCATTAGATCAAAAACTATTCAGGGTTGTCCCTTTTTTTCTGGCGCACTGTATACAATTTACTTTAGCACAGTTTATGAGCTAACAAAATAAATTTTACCTAAATGGAGACTACGAAATAAATGTAATGTAAATAAAAAATTAAAGTCAAATATATTCACTATTCAGTACACAAATCAGTACAAAATTAGCGTGCATTATGCAATTAAACATAATCAGACGACAGAAACTACTTTTCTCATTTCCTGAAAAATAGCACTGCTTTCTTTCTTCGCAATAAAACTATTGTGGCATAGAAGATGACGGCACGCGGAGACTTGTCTGAAATGTGAGAGAAGAAAAAAGCATTTTGGAACAATTTCTTCCTAAAAAAGAATTTCCGGAAATACGGTACATTTCCAAGTAAAATTTTACTTCAATGAACTCACGCAAGATTATTGAGAGAAGATATGACATCTGGTTTTTAAAAAAAGTTAGTTGTTGAGTATTTTTAAAAAGAAGTAAAGAACTTTGTATCATTATTATTTCTTTATTTATACAGCCTTTGAAGCTTGGTGCTGATACAGCACCAGTTGTTCTGTTTTCTGACAGAATCAAACTTCCTACCAGAGTGCGTCTATTTGCAGTGTCCAGAAGCCCTTTCCTTCCTGGTAGATTAGCTTGCTAACCCAGCAGATGAAGCTAAAATTATATGAGAAAAAAAAGTTACATTGAAAACACTAAATTTAAAACTATTAAGCATTGAATGTTTATTTCAAACTTTAATCATTTCACATGAAATGTATATATATATATATATATAATCGTAATAACAACTANTATATATATATATATATATATTGATTGATTGATTGAATATATATATATATTAATTGAAGTGAGTATTCCACTATATAGTGATACAAAAATATTTCTCAAATTCAATACTTTTTAATTTTTTTTAAACATAAAGCGCAATGACACTGAACTCTCAAAATATTTTTGTATGTTGCATAAGCCCAACAGGAAATGCTCACATTATTTTTTAAATTTTTAAAATAAAAATTATAATTCCTTTTCAACACTGCTCTTCATTCAGCGTAAACTCACTTTGAATAGACCACATTATTGTTTATTTTTCAATTTTCCAGAAGTTTAAATAAAGACGCTTAACTTATTGTTTTACAATATTTAAAACAGAAAATTTTAATAAAGTAACAATAGTATTGTCTAAGGAATAAAATTTCAAACATTCCAAAATGTAATGGTTTTAACTGAAAAGTAGTCGGTTAATTAATAATTATTTTAACATGGCAAACTTGTTTAAAGAAAATTACTTTTTATATTTATCATTGATGCAGAGAAATTCTGTCAGATGCGAATAACCAAAAAAAAAATTTTTTACGAGCCCATTCTAAACTAACTGCAATATTTATTATTTATAGTTAGACAATACGTTTTAACATAGTAGTCAACTACTACGCGTGAACTACTCATTGTCAAGAAGGAACACAATCACAATATTTTCTGACTTTATTAGATACATGATCATTTAATTAATTCTTGAATGCTTTGGTTAAACTGTCAAGATTATTAAGGACACTAAATGTTTCTAAATCACCATCCTCTCTAACACATTTTTCATTGAAATGCTTCATATTACTTTTCCAGCTGATTTTTAACTAAAGGAAAAACACTATCTACGTTTCTACTTTAAAATTTTATGTATATGCATTGAAATTTATGAAGGTTAGTAAAAAATTTCTGTAGAAATCTAAGCGATTCATTCTAGCTGTCGATCGCGAATTATATGGCGATGTCAGCAATCGTGAAGAAGTTACAATTCAACAGTTGAAAAAGTTTTTCCAGTTTTACATCGTTCGCGAACAGAGTTTACTTCCACTCATATTTTCTTGCATTTTCTGGCATAAAATTGCATTAGCTAATAATGATAATGAAGTAATATTTAATCTATTGCGTTCTTTCATAAATAAATGTTTATTTATTTGTAATATGCGATGCCCTTTCACAAAAAAGTGGAGCTGGACCAAAAGTATTGAAATAGATGATAATTTTAAATGCTCGAATGTTATATCGAATACTATTTGATCTTATATAATATTAGCCCTAATGTTAGAAGATAGAATTCAGGAGTCTAGAGTTTTTTCAGGAGTCTAGGGAGCACGGAAGTATTATATAATGTCCTTTTGCTGCCTGGGTGAGTTTTGTCTCTGGGGTTTTGTTAAGTAAAATTTCAGTTACTTAAAGAATAAAGTTACTTAAGTATTTCTCCATTTGATTTCAGAGAAAAAAGAAGTTGACGAAAATTTATGAAAGTAAGTAATTAAAATATTTTTTAAATTATTTTCTGTATTTTCTCAATTATTACAAAAAATGGCAACTTAAAAATTTAAACAATTATATTTTAGTATTTTATGGATAGAAAAAATTTAAAGTTAAAATTTCCGCTTAGTTCGAACTATAAGTGGCGTTGCTGTAAGAGACTAATACCTGCGATTTTTATATGTATAGTCATTCAGTTGCTCTGGCGACGTCTTTAATATAGCATGCAGCATTGTAACGTTCCTTCTTTGTTGTAGCTTATTAAATTTAGAAAAGAAAAATATTTGATATTCTTTCTTGTGTAAGCGAAAATAAAATGGTATCTCTTTTTTTTAGAGAAGGAACATCCAAAACACATCGGAAAAATATTTGTAAATAAACAGAAAAACTGAATATGTATCTTCTTATTAGAGTTAAAACATAATGCCTGAGAAGTATTTTACTAAATTTAATGATATAACATGAAAGGCCTATTTAAACTTTGCATTCCATAGTTTTAAGAATCATATTACTTCAAACATTAAAATAAGCAAAAAGTATATATAAGCCCATAATTCTATATAATTTAATTTTGCAAAAAAAAATTTTGACAAAAGTTTTATCAAAAAATTTTAAGTTTCAATAAAAATCATTATTTAGAATCTAAAAAACGTAAAATAAAGAATGCTTACGAAACAAAATAACAGTTCCAAAACTTCCTCAATTTAAAATAAAAAACTTTCTTGCTTTTTTTAATTCATAATCGGTCGTAGAAAACCATTCTATAGAAAATTATCATCAAATAAAAAAAAATTATTTACAAGTAAAATTTTTTATTATGAGAATCCTAACACTTACCTGATTTATGAATCCAGAGAATTCCAAAATGATTTGTTCTTCGTTTGAAAACTTTATTCTCAAATAATATATACTCGTACATAGATTATCCTTTCATTACTTTAAGATGACATACCACAAAGTAAAATTTTATATTTGCAAGATCTCGATATGAATTTCAATATGTAACTTAAAAAAAGAATAGCTGAATTCTAGTTGAAATTTATCATCAAAATTAAAAAATACTTACCAAGAAAACGATAAAAATTTATTAATAATCAGCACAAATTATACTTTTTTAAGTTATTCGGATGATTCTTTATTGTTGTTTTCCGAATTATATAGATTCAGAAATATATACTATTCTATAACTACAGTTCTGCATGTTCTGACATTACATTTATTCATTGGAATAAAGTAAGCAATGTTCACTTCACTTAAATTTGTAATCAATTGAAGACAAAGAAAAATGTATTTTACCGTAATACACACATCTGTAACAGTATGGAAGTTATCGGTTGCATGTTTGTTGATAATAGAAAGGTAATTATTATTGAGAAATTTCTTTAAATGTTGGGCGCGTTCCATTTCGGAAAGATATACCAATGTACTGGGTCGTTTTTTTAAGTTCTTCTGCCTTTTCTTTAGGGAAATTTTGCTTCTTATTTGCTGCTAAGAAAATGGCATCAGACTTTGCCAATGATTATGATGGAATTAAATGCCTGATATTTTCAGGCCTCCGCTAGAGGGCGTACTCAAGCGTTGCGATCGCAAATTCAAATGTAAATAGATCTTTATAATTATAATAGAGCTTTATAATTTAAAATTAAAAATAAGCACTTGAAAACAATTAATAATATTAAATACATCCAAAAGCTCATTCTCTAAAAAAGAAAGGAAAAATATATTAATAAAAGTTTAGCTATGGATGGTGTTTTCAGTAGAAATGTAAACAATAACAATCTCGAGCTGTATACCTGCTCTAATTCCGATTAGAAAGTTTGCAGCTGCTAACTACATGTTATTCTACGAGGCGATATTTTCAAACGGATAATTTTGTTTTCAATAAAAGAAATAAATTAGATAATTTCTAAGCTCAAATCTGCCGTATTTCATAAGATATTATGTTATTATGTAATTCTGGTGAGTTTGAAGTAAAAATTTGTTTTAGTTATTTAGAAATATATTGTTAAAAAAGGTGACATGGTTGCTAGATTTTGAATAACTCGCTTTTTTGGCAGTCTTGATATGGCCTCTTTCCATAAGTTTATTTCTGTTTGTTCTTGTTGCACGCTGTGCACCATCTTAAGTTAGTGTTGATACTTTTAGCATTGTAAACACAAGTATTGTTAGCATTGTAAATACAAGTAATAAGTAATCAAATACATTGTTTGCAAGAATCTCAAAACACAATGATGCCAAATAGCTTTAAAATACAACGGAAACAGTAACCCGGAAATTTAGGCGGTACCCAACTTGCAGCGTAGTGTAGAAAACACCATCCACTCAAATTTTATTTCTTAAATAAATTTGAAATATTTATTCAAAAATATCAACTGGACATAACTTATACTTTGGAATAAGAGGGAGGAAAATTGATCATAACAGAATTCGGTATTATAATTTTATTTAGTATTTCTGTATTGCTAAGCAAATAAGGCGTGGAATAACATTATAAAACTAATGCTCCATGTTTTATTGCTTCACAACAATACAGAAAATCTTATATTATTATGCACCAAAACCAATGCAAAATAATTTTACAACGAACGTTAGATAATATTAGTTTGTATAAAATATAACGTCGATATTTTCTCAGCAATATACAGGTATAACCTGTATATTGCTGAGAAAACAGCGACCTTTTGTATCGTTCTAATATTCGAAAGATATACAAGGTAAAGTTAAATTTTTCTGGTTTTCTGATGTTATCTAAATCAGATGCTACTTGGGAATATATAAAAATAATATATAATTCAGTAGTCACAAATCGATAGTTGCGCCATCTAATAAAAATTTGAGTAAATATTTAAAGTGGTCTGAACTGATCTTGCGCAATCACGATAACGACCCATTGCTCCTTACAACGCTTAATGCAGTGAAAATCTGACTCAAAAAATGTAGAAGGTGTTTTGGTTTCGAAATCGTAGACGGCATCAGTCTGTAAATGTCAATAATAATAACAACAATGGGAACTGGCGGCGACGTGTCTCGGTTTATATTATTTTCGATAAATATATTACTTTTAACGAACCAGGTATTATTCAATAGTTAAATAAATGTACCTTACTGATTTTGTAACATGTTAATAGTTCCAATTACCAGAAATCAGTTTTTCCCAATAACAAATAGTACATGAAAGGTGTAGCTAAATTATGTGTTTGGATAACTTAGATTAATTGCTGTATTTTTAATCTTGCATTTGTTTTTAGTAACACTTAAGTTTTCATTAAAATATAGCACATCGTTACTTTTTTATTGTTTGTATTCAATGTATTTTTTTAATTTGTTAATTTCTAATTGACATTGCTAATGTTAGCTTGATAAAGTGAAATTTCTCACTTTAAAAGCAAATTTTAAACAGAACTTAAGTTTGATTTGATTTGAATTTAACTGTTATATATCACATATTAATAATGTGAATGCTTGTATAATATTATCTCGTATAAAAACAGATTTTAAAACCATTTTTTATCCCTTGTATACATTTAAATCTATAACTATTGTACATATTATTATTGTACGTGTTAACGGTTCAATTATTTTTTCCCACTTTTGGCCGACATTTCAAGTAAAATCAACTTTTATTATAAGTGCAGACAATTTCTTCTTTTAGATGCATTTAAATATTTGCATTGTATAAAGACCTAAACATTCCTTTTCTCAATATATACCTATAAAATGCTGATATTTCAATATGGTGATCTGTCACGCCAACTACAATCACCAAGGTGCCAAATAGATATTAAACTTACACATATATTTTTAAAAAAGCCTTTGCCCAGGGATGGTTACGAGTAATACCTTTCGAGTTTACCCCTTTCTGTGTTAGTTTTTCACGCGCCGCTGCCCTAAAGTAGCTAAGACTTGGCTATTCTGCCATAGATGACTATATGAAAATCTCCCCTATAAAATCTTAAATTATGACTCACAAAAGAAATGTCATTCTGCTCAGTTTACCAATGGGTTTCCTATGTCAAATTAAGTTCGTATTCTGTAGGTTTTAAATTGCATTGATATAAGATTGTTGTGTATAGTAAATGTAGAGTAGGTTGTTTCTAATTTCTTGAATAATGTGCAAATGTAATAAAACCTGGATTATCTGATCATTGATTGCTTGATTATCTGACACATGTAAAAAGTGTCCCAATACATGTTTCATCATTATTGCAACTGACGATTCTCAATTAAACTGATTCATTCATATTTAGAATGTGTATATTTAAACTTAAACATTCAATTCAGTAATATAACCACAATATCAAAATTTGCTAGAAAGCGGCAAACAGAAAGCAAAAAATTATTAATGATTTTTTTTATGCTATTGTATTGTTATATATAATAAAAAAATAAGACACAAATACGGATTTATTTTTAAAAAAATTTTTTGTCACTAATTGTTTTAAGTAGTTTTACATATAATTCAATATTTATGTACGCTTAAAATCGATTTTAAAAAGGTTACCCAATTATCTGACAATTTCAGTTTTCTGGTGTAGCCCAGGTACCAAGAATGTTGGATAATAGTGGTTCTCAATGGTCAGAAGTATTAAGAGCGAAACTACTTAGTCCCTGTTTCTATTGGTAGTTTGTAGTGAAGTAGGATTGAAACAAGTGGTGTAGTGAGTAATGCAATTTAAACAAAAAACATGAGTTTATGCTGGCTCCTGTAGTTTAGTAAGGAAACAAGGTTCAAATGCAATTAATTGTTTGAATCTGATTGGTGGAATTTTTAGACGAGTCCGACGATATGTGTAATGAGAATGCCTCTGTGGCCAAGCATTAAAATAAGAATTGCAATTGATATTCCAGAGCAGATAGTTTTTATAAATGGTTGCAGCAGTTGTATATTGCATTATTTTCTGGAAATCTTATTATTAAAATCGTTACATATGATTTTAATACAGATTACATGTAATTTTTTGAAAACAGATTACATGTAATCTGTTTTCATAAATGTGGAAGAGGGTAACTACCTTTAAGGTTCATAACGATAATATTGGCAATCAAAAAGGGCTACTGCTGGTGAAGAGCGGAACTCTTTCCCAGTGACAACACTTCGCATTATTCGACTATCGACGCTTGAATACTCATAAAAGAAGAAAGAATGTTAATTCCCATCTTGATTTTCAAACGGATTCAAATTTGGAAACCATATAGAACTAAAAATTATATTGAACATTGTTCTGAAAGAAGCATTATAACAATTTTTGACAATTAAATGTGAAAAATATTTTGTAAGGGGAAAATATTGTAGTAATATCTTTACAACTGAGCAAGGGAAGGGTCTAGACATGGACTTGGTCTTCTTCCCAGATGATATAGACAAGTGTTGTAATCGCAAATTGAACTCCCCTGACCAGCATATATTTATTTTAGTGTGATAAAGAAATATGAAAACAGGGTTGTATTTTTAAAAAAAAAAAAAAAAAAAAAACTTTGTCTGTTTAACAAATTGTTAGTATTTCAAAATTGTGTGCTTCTACTTTAAACTGCCATACTTAGAAATACAAATGTACACACATGAAGCACTAAAAGAGTATGTTCATGTTATTTCAATGGAAGGGAGCATATTTTGCTCCATCATTTATGATGTACTTTATTTCTCCTAGGATATAAAAAGCACTAATCACTTAACAAAATCACAAATATTTGATAGATTCCTAGCATTTCTTAAATTAAATATTCGCTTTCTAGTAAGCCATAAAAAAAATTTAAGGTTGAAGGAACAAATTGATAAAAAAAGTTCTTTAAAATAATAAACGGGCTCATTTAAGCATGAATAAATAAACATAAATTATTTCTCCTGCTTAAATGAGCCAGTATCATTCAAAAAAATTTTGAATATGGGTGTAAGTTAAGCTATCCAACGAAGATAGAGTGACTGTATTTCCAAAATAATTTGTATTTGTAAAAGTAATTTGTTTGACTATATTTCGAAAGTAGTTCCTATAATTAAAGAAGAGAAAAAAGTTGTAGTTTTGCCAAATCTTTAGGGTTGTTTCTGTAAATAAGAATCTTTTTTTTTGTTAGAAAATTTAATAATAATGATAAATCAATGGTATAATGTCAACTTGAAGTTTGTGTGCTTATTTTGTATTTTAAGTTTTGCTGTTGCAATACATTTTCATATTTTGTTATGAATGCATTAACTATTAAATTTTCTTTCAGGTTTCTGCCTATTACTGCAACCATGATCTGTAAGTGTTATATTATGTTTGTGTTAAGTGTCTAACCATTGATATAATTAACATAGTTTAATAATGAAGCTCTAGATTATTAAAATATAAAAATTATTTATATTTAAAAAAAAACTTAATACTTTGTTAGAAGTTATAATTTTTTTTCCATAAAAGATTTCCGCTTATGTAGATGAGTTTAAAATATGGATTTAGATTTTTATAAATGTATATAAATATTTTCTTTCCAAGGTTTTTTTTTTTCCAAATTAGATGGCTTTTTTTTTTTTTCTTGCTTTGAGCAGTCATTGCAATATTCTTAGTAGAGACATCTAGTTAAAGAGTTAGCCCTTTGCCTATACATACTTAATCATGCCATTGCCTAATTCACATTATTTGCTATTTCTCTTGCTAATGTTCATCTTTATCTTAACAGCTCTAATGTTTGGAGTTCATGCTAGTAACTTGGATGACAAATTTGTTACTTGAAATATTGGCATTATCATATTAAAATTTTGTGATTATAAAAAATCAGAAGAAAATTTGTCCTACAGTACTACCAAAAAAGCATTTAAATTTACAATAAAATTGTTGCCAATCAAGTATGTCAAAAAGTAATTGCTCAAATATGTAAATTGCAATCAGCCTGTTGTCAAAGCAACATAAAGAAATGAGAAATAAAAACCATGTGTTGTTTAAAATTAAATTATTGTGCCTAAATATGTATAATAACTGAATTATGCCAGTTGATATATTCATCTTAAAATATGGCAATAACTTTTGTACTTATGTAGCTAAAAGTTTTTTTTTTTTCACGTTAGTCTACCATTTTTGTATTTTTGGACCAATAAATGAAATTTAAATGATCTTATAGACTGTTGAATTTTCATTGCTCAGGTGAATATTAATAATGCTCATAAAATTTTCAGACTCTGTTAAAAAAATTCATTTTGATTGTCAGAAATTTTAATTTTGTAGTTCAGCCACAAAATGTATTTCTGCATTTAGTTGCCTCAATTATCAACACTAAAAATTATTGGTTCAGTAAAAGTGAAATTTTCAACTTAGGCTCATGAAAAATCTTCAGCAGATTATTTGTATAGAACTAAGGATTTACATGTTTGTTTGTTGTTGCATATTGTCAATAGATTTTTAAAAAATTCTCTCCTCTATAGATGTAAAGAGGATCAATATTGTTGTGGAGACAATTTGTGTTGTGAATATGTCTACTCTCCTTGGTACTTTTGGTAAGATACAAAGTTTTGTATGTATTTAAAATTTGTATATTATTTCCGAACTTTGAAAGTTATCATTGTAAATTTAATTATTCCATGTCTACTTTGGGTTACCTTCAATTAATTATTTAAATGTTATATATATATAATGTTTTTGACTAAATTTTACCCAATTGCTCATAAATATTAAATTTGATAGGGCTGGAGTTGTCTTCATGATTTTAATTCTCTCTGCTTGTGGTGGTTTATTCCGCTACTGTTATGACAACAACTCTTCTTATGTGATCCTCCAAACTACTGGTGATGGCTATTATCCAACAAAATGCTTAGATGATGACAAGGCTTTAAACAATGTAAGTAGAAGCACTATTTGTTTTACATTAAAAATATCAATTTTTTCCATTTTTTTTCCACGCTATTGCTTGCTATGTTCACGCTATTAAAATGGTCTCAAGACTTGTTAAGTGAAAGTTTAATTGCTATAATATAACAGTTCCTTTATAATTATAACAACTTGAAAATAGGTTGCTAATTAATGCATAATATAATATAAGTGTTAATAATAGTAATTTTAAACTTCAAAAAGAATAGCTTCAAAGTATTTTATCTCTTTTTAGCATAATAATTTAGTTGAATAATTTTGCAGTTTTTATTTTGGTTAAGTGTTTTGAGTAATTGCAAATATGTGGATCTTTCTGTTTCAACTTTTTATTAAAATTATTTGTATATAAAAAGTTAACATAACCACAGATTGGATTTGTTTCTTTCATTGGCAACATCAGAGACTCTATTGCATTAAAAAATAAATATTTAAGTAATTCAAAGAAATGTAAGTATTTTGTTACATCACAATAACCCAAAGAATGAATTTCTATGATCAGATTACTAAGTGTATGAAAAAAATATGTTTAGTTTCTCCAATAAACTCAAAAACACACTGACCAGAAAGCACCCCAGCTATTAATCAAATTTAATTAACACCTTGATTGAAACTGTATTATGTCCATTTTTGTGCTTTAGTCTACACAGCACTAAGTGTATGCTATCATCTTTTTGATAACACATGGTTTATAGAAGTAACATTTGATGTTTATAGAAGTAATTTATCCTATCCTCCTTTCTGATAACACATGGTGTTTATAGACATAGCATTCTGTCTCCTTTTTGATAGCATTTGGTGTTTATAGAAGTAGTTTATTCTTTCCTTTTGGATACATTGTGTTTATAAAGGTAGAAAACCCTATCTTCCTTGTGTTTAGAGAAGTAGTATACCCTATCATGCTAATGGATAATACGCGCTTATGGAAATTTTCTTATGCAATAAATTAAATAGCATGCAAATATTTTCAGGTAATTATTAACAGAGATGCTCCACCAGCTTATTCAGTTGCCCACACACCCGACAACTATCAAAGATTCTCGTATTACGAACAGCACAAGTCGAGCAGCTCATGAACCAAACTTGTCATTATTGATCTGTGTGCTCATTAAAGCTTAGTGGGACCACCATTAAAAAGGACGTTTGGTTCTACCAAGATTCATCTGTGTCGTCTCCTCACAAATATATAGACTGGTTACCTGTGTGTGTGTATATTAACAAAAGGGTTTCTTAAATATATTTATTTTCAAGATTGAGCAGAATATATTAGTCATTTTATAAATAATTGTTATTATTTGGTTGTTGTTGTATTTAAATTGGATTTAAAATATTTATATATACTATGGATATCAGGTGCTGATGTATTTTAACTTGTAGTATTAGTTTCAAATTGGCTGCTATGATGAAATCAAGACTATGTAATGTGTTTTAGGGTGTAAACTTTATTATGTGCAATTTCATGCATAAGTCAGGTTAAGTTAACAAAATTCATTTACTTGTGTAAAATGTATGTTGATATTTTTGATGTTGTAAATAACACAAAACCACTAAGTAACATTTTTAGCACATGGATATTTAGTTCCTTGTTAAATACTTCATTCATAGCTTTCAATTTTTGAAAACTGTAAAATTTATTTTACTGATGTACCATTTTATTATTTTTAACATAAATCCGAACATATCTTGAATAAACTCAGAATACCATCCTATATTTTGAAAGAGAATAAACTTCACATTTTTCTTTAAAAGAATAATTAAATAACTTAATGGATTACATGTATAACTAATTTCTAAAAAAAAAAAAAATTTCGGTAAAAAAGAAAAATTTATTAGCAAACTAACTTTGAAACCTTTAAAAAATATAATATTGAAATGTTTAAAAAATAATTCCTAAATAGCATCTCTGGAAAAGTTTTTTTTTTCTTATTTAAGTTTTCATTGTATATTATCACACTGTAATAATTTGTAAATTAAATAAGTAATTAAAAATAAATAATTCCCTTTTAACTTCAAACTTGGTTCAGCTACCAGAAACCTTATTTGATGGTGACAATCAATAGAGAAATATATATATATACCAATAATTATAATGATTTAAAAATATCATTATTTTTGTAACACTTTTTCCTTATTCCATTTAACTAGTGTAAAATAAATAGATGTAACTATTATGAATTAGTGAAATTTTGAAATATTTTCTTGCATTGAACATAATTTATAGTACCTAGTTTCTGTAAAATTGTTTGCTTCTGCTATTGCAGTGGTTCCCAAACTTTGAGTCAGGGCACTTTTTTTTTTCTTAAGATTTTTGCACAGCCCTCCAACATAAGTAAGAATATGACTGATTATAAATAAGAGATAAAAATAAATGAAACTCTTTTATATGTTATTCAATAAACTCATGAATATCATTAACATTAGTTTCTAGCAGCTCTCAGGGAAGAGAATGAGGGAATCAATGACTAATGAATCTCACTAAGGGAATCAATGATTTAAAAAAAAAATTTCAAATATTCATTGAAATTGAAAGAGTATTAAGTTTCATTGATAGTTGTACTTTTTACAATTTATCAATGATTAATAAAACTAAAGTTATTGAATTTTTTTTTTAAATAATATGCCTATTCTTGTTGTGAAAGAAAAATATATGAGTTAAAAATAAATCACCTCCTAATAATATTTTTTAAAGAAAATTTTTATACTATGTATTTAATTCATTGATTTCAATATTTTAAATGCGATTGAAATTCATATATTTATTTGCCGTTCAGTTATGAGTAAAAAGAAATGAACTTATTTAAATTTTAAATGCCTGTAAATTATAAATGCTTCTTAAATGAAGATTCTAGTTATAGCCAACTTTGATATGTAAATATATTTGTCAAATTAATCATCATGCTAGATAAATGTTTATTGATTAATTGCTGTTTGTGCATCTTCCAACAGCTCTCTTTTTTTTCATATGGAATAGTTTTTATGAGAAAATGGTACAAAGTGTAACATAAAATACTGATATCGAGCAATCAAAAGATTTTGAGGTGCTTAATTTGAGGCAAATTGAATAGTTCCTACTCTCCCCTCTGCATAATAGAAAGAAAAAGATGCTCAGGTAAATATAGTGGGAATATCTTTAAAATGCTTACTGCTTCAAAACTATACTTGGTTTTGAATTTTTTGTTTATTCTTTTCACTATTTTATTTTTTCTATATTCTTTTGAAATTATTCTTTGATTTTTGCTTTGTTTCTGAAGTTTTTCTAAATACTTTTGATTTTGTATATTTTTTATTATACTTTTTTTTTAAAAAAACAGCCAATAATTTTATTATTGATACTGATTAAGGTACGTAGTAAGTCATAAAAATAGGTCCATTTTTATAAATTCTTCGCAAAAACATGTGAAACAATTATCTCTTTGTATTAAAATTTAATTTTGAAAATTATAAGGATCTTTATATCTCTAAATATTTCTGATGAAAATTGAGACTGATGATGATTTCGATGAAATAAACTTTAGCAGCAAATAATCTTATGGTATTTGAATGGCATAGTTTTATTTTTCTTAGATTCAATATATTGTATTTGTTAAAGAAAAAAAAAACACATCTGTAGATTGTGTTCTAAAGGCTAGAAAACTGAATGGAAAGAGAAGAAAAAGAACTACAAAAAATAAAATTTTTATTGTCATGCTTTCCCATTGCGCCTTTGGGATGGCTCAGTTGCTACAATATTTTTCTTTCTGTTATGCAGCATATTACTATATTTGAATATATGTATTATTATATTTGTAACATATTTGTAATCAGCACCTAAAAAAATTTTATCCAGTATCAAAATTTTATGTTACACTCAATGCCATTTCAGTGTTTTCAGAATAACTAATCATTTGCACTATTTTAAATTAGTATTATTATTATATTAATGTTCTAGATTCTGTTGCTGTTCTCATTTTTGTTAATCGATTGCAATTCAGAAAAATTTTAGCTAATTTTAGTGGTGTCAAAAATTTCTACATTTATGAATTTGATTTTTTTTTTCTTATCTTCATAGCACTGCATATCATGTCATACTGTAATATTAGATAGAATATCGCTTACAATCAAGAATAGAGTAAAAGAAAAAATTTATCAATTGTCTCTGATAATTGGAATATTAATGAGTGCCAAGTTAGAATCAATTTCGAAATATGTCTAGAATAAGCAATATTGTTGACAAGAATGTGTATAAAATTAAAATTAATCGCAGGTTTTATAAAGTTTGCCAAATTTATATAAAAATTTTCAGAAGAGCTTTATTTCTAAATACATATAAATACAGTTGTTCATACGATAAAACCAAAATCAATACAAACAAGATCTTTACTGAAAAACAAACCTTCATTACATGAACTTAATGTTTCTTTTTATAACTCATCCATAATGATCAATTTGTTAAAAAGACCTTTCACATTAACATTTATTTTATGGCACTTTCTGTGGGACTCATTAACACATGAATTAACTAAAGAATTATTCATTAACTTTTGAGAATTAACTTATATTTCTTTTTTTTTTACTATTTTTCAAGTATAACATAAAAAATTAATTGAAATAAAAAATTAAGTTTTTATGGAAAAACTAATTGAAATATTGTTTCCACTTGCAAACTTAAGAAAGCTTAAATGTTCTAAAAGCAGAAATCTAAAGCATATCTTAGGAAGTTTAAAGTTACGAGTGGAAATAAGGTATTAGCAAGCTTCTTGTATTTAATAATGGGGTAATAGCCCATGGACGGTCAAGGCTTATTGTATCCATGCCAGTTTTCTTGATCTTGGACTCTGGCTTACAAAACCAGATGTTCCAGTTGGGTGATCTGCCGAACGCAGAACCTCCACTGTCCCAAGCATGCTTGTTTTATTGACCCACTGAAGGAATGAGTCAACATTTGTCAGTCTGAGGATGAGACCTGTGGCATGAGGACGTAAAGCGTTACCACTTACCTACCAGGCCTCTTGTTTTAAAATCTTAACTGTATATATTAGACCTCACATCCAAAACAATTGGTTTTAAATGTATAATTTTTGGAATTTGATTTTTTTTTCTTTCTTTTTTTAATTATGGATAGTGTTTTCAATTTAAGAGTAGACATAAACAAATACTGGAATTTGATCATTTCTGTTTCCAATTAAAAATTTTGTTAGTTTATCGTTTGTGTAATTTGTTTGCAATTGAAATAAATAAATAAATGACGATATACTCTCCAATTTTTTAAGATTTATATTTTCTTTATTCAACTCTAATGGTTTCAAATAAATATTTCATTAATTAATTTATGTATATTTTTTTTAATAAAAAAAGGAATAAGTAGTCTTGTTTGGGAAGTAAATGGTGTTTTGTCATTCTTGATTTGTTTTATTGTTTGTCTTACTTTTTATGAATCATCATTGGTTTAAATTCAGTTAAGTTAAAAACATATTAAGAAATTTTAAAAAATTATTCTTGTAGCTATTTAGCTAATGGAGGAAAAAAAACTTTATGTGTTAAATTAAGACCTTTTGTAACTGAGTATTTTAATTTCTTCTCCCTGACAAATTAGGCGCTCATGTTGCATATGTGCTAATAAACTTGTGTATTCATTGTTTACCTTTATTTTGTAATGATGACACTAATATTTTTAATTTAACAATAATCAGTACATGAAATCAAATATAGCAATATAATAATTAATTATTATAGAAAATGGGAATTGTAAACTCTCTCTTGTATGTAGAAAGCACTATTCATAATTTTTCTGGCTGAAAAATATAATTCTATGTTTCAAAATCTTTTCAAGTTTTTAGATTCCACTGCTTATTAGATTATTATTATGCCCCATTTAATATTCTATTAATATTATTTGTGCCTTATGGTAATGTTCAGTTAATAATTTTAATTAGTATAAATAGCAATGCAAATCTAAAAATAATACTTAGATTTAATAATTTAAATTTCCGCTGTAAAAATTAAAGTGCCAATCAACATGTGTATAAAATGAAGAATGTGAAACTGACTTATGCTTGAATTCATATCATTATAGGTATCTTTTACATATTCATCTTGTATATGATTATTATGTTCATCCTTCTGTAGTTTTTATTCATTATCAGATATTCTAATAAAAAATGTTTTAAAAAAATAATTATCTTCTTTTTAAGATATCAGATTCTGCAGTCCTCCCCACTTAATTATTGAATAATCCCCTTTTGCAAATAAAATTTAATTGAACCAAATTATTTATATAAAAACCGTTGTTAAATTTTCACATTTAAAAGAATACTTATGGTTGCCATGTTTTCCCTTAATTGCATGAATGGGGAAGAAAAATTATTTTTTTTAAAAAGAAATGTTTCAGCTGCTAAAATGAAATTTCCAGTTCAGGAGAGAATACACTGACACTTTGATAGGGACTTCCTGTCCAATTCCTAATCCAAAGAGGTCAAGGGATGGTTTGAAAATCAATCAAATCTTGTTAGCATTTATATACTAAACTAGGGGGGTTTTTACCCCTGTTTGACACACTTGAGTCACGCACCATTTAGAAACTGAAAAATTCAAAACAGTCTCCAGTTACAGATTTCTTTGGGAAAAAATAAATAGTATTATAGTGTGTAATACTTTTTATTCGCATCGATTAATTTTTACATCGCGTAATATTGATTATTAAAATTAGTTTCCTTAAAACATTATGCTATGTATTACATACAAATATTACATAAAATTTTGTAATAACATAGCATTTAAGATTGATTTTTTTCATTCCATTTATAATCAAATAAATATTTAAATACAGTTAGCTGGAACCAATGGTATTTGCATAAACGGAGCAGACAGTATTAAATGCTGAGTCACACTAAATTCAAGATGTTTCTAAATTTTCATACAGTTTATAATGAACTGTGACTTTCTTATTCATGTAAATATGCAAGCCAATGTAAGGTGTCATTACTCTTTATTGTTTTTAGGAAAAATTCTTATTTAAAATCATTTATCATAATTTACAAAGCAATAAATTTATTTTAACTTGGTTTTAAAGATAAATTATTGCTTTGTGTTTCATAAGAAATTTTTATTTCAAAAAATTCGATTGTAGAGTAGATTACTGATGAGATTAATTTGCCTAAAATATTGATGCAAATTTATTCAACAGATTTATTAATTATTATTTTAATCAACTGATTTTTTAATAATATTCAATCACATAAATGATTTTAAAAGAAAATGAATAAATCTTTGTTTCAGCCTTGCTTAATGACAATGATATTTTCTTTTTTGATATTTATTGTTGACAAGATTATTAATATCTGCCGTAGAATTTCAATAATTCAAAATTGAACAAAATAAAAAATCTTGCATTATCCGAACTTCCCTTTGTAAAGATTATTTGTTTTATGTACCTGAAAATGTGTTGAACCTATTGCTATAATATGTATATGTATAAGTACATACAGCTATTTAGAAATATTTTTAGAGTTAAGCAACATTATATTAATTTATTGAACAATTTGACCTAAACAAGCTCTGGATAATCATTTTTAGTAACTTCACTCCTGCTTAAATTTAAGCAGGGATGGGGCAACTAAGATTGCAAGTTAATGCTTTGTGGCATTTTTTTTTTTCTTTTACTCAATATTTGTCCAGGAGGTTTTACTGAGTTTTTCTAATGTAGCGTAAAGAATCTATAAATTTGACTCATTTTTTACCAACTTTGGTAGGAAAATATAATGTTAAAAAAATGCCCGTTTTGGAACAGATGGAGGCATAAATTTCTTTGGACTATTTAGAGCACAGCTAGAATAAATAAGAGAAATGTATGTTCGAAGTACTTTGGTTGCAAAAATATTTGCTTTAAAAAAGCAATAACATCACCAAGCCATGATAAACTGGCTGCAATTTTCTTAGATTACTATAAATAATTGAAAAAATTATAAAACCTAAAGCATCAACTAAACAAACAAATTTTAAGGTTTATGCTATATAAGGAACATTTCTAATTGCTTTATGGAATTGTCTATTAAATAAGCCCAAGGCATCAACTAAACAAAAACAACTTTAACTTTTTTCTTTCTTTCTTTTTTTTTTGTTATCCTAAGACGTACCAATAAAATTGGTTCAGCTGAAATTGCCTTTCGCATGACAAAAATCTTCGTAGTTAGAAATATTTGATGGGGGTAAGCAACTTAAAATATTGCTGTTACTGACATTTATATATTTGCATGTAAATCATAAATGCCTCCAATATTTTCTTGATAGATTGTATTGAAGAGAGTGCACTCCCCCAACACAATCATTTTACCAAATATTTTTTAACACGTTTTTTTTTTCAACACTATTTTAATTTTCTATTAACTTTTTGGCAATATCGTTATTTCTATTTTGATAACATTTTACTATGTAATAAATCCAAAAAAATTCATAGTATTTTTTTTTTTTTTATTAGTGAAGCTTTGATTTTTTTAGAAAGGAGTTGGGGGCTTATTTCTTTAAAAGTATATATTAAGAATCTTACTTACTCCTTGGTGCTATCACCCATGAAAGATCTTGGCTTCCCTCACCACAAAATTCCAAACTCTTCGATCCTCAGCTTTTTTTCCATAGTTTTTAAGTTACATGATTTTCGGGTCTCGCTCAGATTCCTTCAACCATCCTTTTCTGAATCTTCCAACACTTCTCCTTTTTATTATTTTTCCCAAAAAAGGCATTTTTTAAACCTAGATTCTCATGCATTCTTATTAAGTGACCACCCAACCTCTGTAGTCTTTTAGACTCATGTTAATTATATCCTTGTTTTGACATAGTTTCTCTATTTCTAGATTCGTTCTGATTCTCCACAAATGGCCACACTTTAGAGGTCGAAATATTTTTCGCATAATTTTTTTTTCCAAATTTAAAAGCAACTTTCCTTATAGTGTGTAGTTGTTCAGGTTTGGCTGTCGTAGGTTATAACTGGTCTCAATATTGTTTTGTAGATTTTTAAATTTAATGTACGTGATATACAAGATGATCTAAATAATTTCTGCTGTGAGGAAACACATATGTTTCTTGCTGTAAGTCTGACCTCTATTTCAGTTTTGATGGAATTATCTACTTTTATCATAGATGTCAGGATTTAAAGATCCCTTCAAACTCTAGTCGATCATTGACTGTTGGCATCTGATACCTCCAGTCCTTTACTATGTATTTGGTCTGTTAATTATATTATGAATATGTAATAACATTTTTACCGTTCCCAAATAATAATGTATACACTTTCAAAATAGTAAAAAATAACTTAAATTTCCTATTTATTTATTTAAAAAAAGCTAAAAAATAGAGAAAACTGTTTATGTTAATATTTTATTTTTTATTCACAAAAATTTATTGGTCTAGTTTTCCCAGAGGTCTCGAGATTCGCAAAAAATGGTGATAAAAGTATCACTTCAACATAGCGCCGCAACATTACAATTTTTCGAAACATATATACAAAGTTACAGTACAGAACCCGTTATCCGGAATTCGGAAAACCAAAAAACCGGAACGAAATTCNCCCCCCCCCCCCGAGTGTTTTAAAAAGGATGGCCCACCCTGCCTGCCTTTTTACAGAGGTAAATGCACCCTCCTTGCCCTTTTTGTAAAAATGTCTCCCCCTTTTTTTTAGAAAAAAAAATTTTTTTTTTATGTAAAAAAAAAAAAAAAGAGATTGCAGTAGCAGAAACCCAGAACTTCAGATTACCATAACTACAGCAAATTATTCTTAGGATAAGTTAATATGTATATAATATTCTTTCTCATAATTATTTGAGTATTTTGAATACTGATTTGAAGGGTTTAAATATCATATAGCTAAATATAATTGGTATAATTTTTAAGATTAGTGCCTTTCAAAGCTGAAGGTGCCCCTTTGTTTTTAGAAAAAGCCCCCTTTTTTATTTTTAGGGAGATCTTTGGTTAAAGTGTCTAAAACAAGAATATTCTTACTAACTTATTAATGAATATTATAATTGCACTTAAGGCTTGTGGAAATCTAGCATGTAGAGTTTACATTAGAGATTAAAAATTTACTCATAACTTAAAATAAGTTTAGTGTTAAAATTTCTCAACTATTAGTTATTAACTATTTACTTAAGAAATATGTAGTAAAACTAAAACTATTCAAATATGAAGAACCAAAAAATCCCTATCACTAGGTCACCTAGATCAGTAGAATTCTTTATCTCATTTTTTCAACATATTATTCTACTAAAGCAAAAACCGATGTGACTATAACAAATGACATACTATTAGTATGTCCAAAAACACTATTAGTATAGTTCATTTATTTACTATTTTCTATACGATTAGTATGTTCATTTATGTACTTTTATTTGAGCTTTATTCACGTTTTTTACTTTATCCTACATTTCACAAAGTATAACTATGCTTTGTTGGAAATTATTCTACCATTAATTATAAGCAGGAAGATTCATTAGAAAGAGATTTTAAAAAAATTATAGTCAACTCTTTCTTAAAACTCAAAGGCAATGTTAATGTATATATCCATTTAATGTTAGTTTGAAATGTTACAGTTTTAATTTACCTACTGCCTTAGTGTTTATTTCATAATTTGTTTTATTAAACTATAGGAAATATTTACTTTTATTTATTTATTTATTTTTTCTCTAAAAGATTTCTTTCAAAATTTTGCTTAGATTTTCTTTTAATGAGCATTTAATTCCTTTACAAAAAGACATACATGACCCATATCACTAAAAAATAGTAGAATATGTTTATGAGAAACTGTTTTTTTTTTAGTTTTTTTGCAGCTAATGTGATACTTAGCAGCCAGCTTCTAAATTCACAACAATTTTAGAAGCTGGCTGCTAAGTATTCTTCTTAGCTCTTAAAATTTTGCAAGTTAAGGTTAATACTCTTTAAAATATTTTCTTTTATAACTGTCATTGGACAGCCGACTAAATTTACAGTTTATGACTACCAATGTTAAACTCCATATCCTTGTAATTTTGAACCCAATCCAGAAGACAAGGGAACTCCTGGATCAAGTATTGGGAAGAATTTGCCATCATTACACACTTTTGCGTTACATGGAGAGGAAAACCTTCCACAGTTAGCCAGACAACAAGGGGACTCTCTGACACATGATCTGTCTACCACTGAGGATATTTTGCATCAGTGCTATGGTCTGTGTGAGCTGGGTGAAGAATGCGAACCAATGAGCTATTGCCGAGATTCGAATCCGGCTCATCTCATTGGGAGGCGAACGGGGCTCTATCCCATGAGCCACCACAGCTCTTCTTCAGAATATTGGCGTTACTTTTCCCATTATAATAAAATTTAACCGGAAAAAAACCACCATTTTAAAAAACTAAAACAAAAGAGTTGAACAATATGACACAAGAAAAATTTTGCTCTAGAATCAATAATTAGTAGCTTATATGCGAAATCTGCTGTCAGCATTTTTTGAAAAATATTTGGTTTAGTTTATTCAAATTTTGATCAGCTTTACTATGAACATACCCAATATTTTCTTTAAGTAGTTAATTATTTGAATTCTATAAAAATATAAGTCACCATATTTTGCAACGCATTCTGTTATCAAACATTTCCATAACTGTTTTATCTCAGAAACAAATTCAGCAGATTTTGAATACGTGCGAGTGAAACATGTTTTATAATTTAGACCAGTGTTTCCCAACCTTTTTTGTACCATGCCCCACCTAAGCCTTTCTAAAATTCTTATGCCCCCCTATGTAACATATACATAATTTTTAATATTAAAAAAATCGAATTGCTCACTTAAGAAACTTAGGAAATTGTTAGCGAAACAAAGTAAGTAAATTTTCAGAACATATAATGAAAAACTAAAATTCAAATTCGAAATAATTTTAATAAATATTTTTCTATAATAATTTAATATTTTAATTAAGTGAGATTCTTGCCCTTGATGCTTGCTGCACGTAGATTTTATCTTAGGTTCCAATTTGGTTAGCCTCAGTCTCAAGTCTCCCCGTTGTGTTATATCTAGACGGATTTTTTTTTACCAATAAAATCATTTACAGCACTAAATCCACATTCAGCTAAATATGAAGATGGAATCGGTAACAATAGTTTTCTTGCACATTTGATTGAATTTGGGTATTTGTTTTCTGTTTCCTCACGAAGCCATGCCATCACTCCTTTCATATTAAATAAGGTTTTAACTGGCTCATCATTTTGCATTTCTGCAAGTTCTTCTTGATATATTTGATATATCAGACAAATCCACTAACATGGACTGCAACATCCATGTTGGAAAATAAATTTGTTTTAAATCAGAATATCTTTCTTTTAAATCAGCCGATAGAATTTTCAGATGATAGACAATAACAAGTAAAGCGGTATCATTTACTTCACATTTTTGGAGCCAATGAAACTGTTCAAAGTTTTTGTTGTTAATATATTTCTGACATAACTCAATAAGGGTAATGAAGCCAAATATCTTCGCTTTTGCATCAACAAGAGTTTTATTTGTTCCTTGAAGTTTCTTATTTAATATATTCAGTTTTTCAAAGATATTGACTAAATAACTCACAAATGCTTTACCATCGACTGTAAACAGATACTTCATTTCAGGTTTGTCACTTAAAAAATCCCTAAGTCACATAATATTTATTGACCACAATTATTTAAGAAATTGCTTTTTTCTTTCGATTTTGTCACCGAAATCTCGCATTGCATTTAAATGGCCCAGAGCAAAAGGTTTAAACTCATGTCGAGTCCATTTTTGAATTGCCCCCCTTTGCAATTAAATTGCCCCTCGGTGGGGCGTGGGCCCCACGTTGGGAAACACTGATTTAGACATATTTCAAGCTAATTTATAATGAAAAACAATTTACTGAAACAAAATATGCTTCTAAATTAAATATAATATATTTTATTCACAAAACATAACACTATTTTAATTTACCAACAAACATTTTTGTTAAAAAAAGACATAGAGGTCAAAATCAATTGTCATATTCATAAGTTAATGTCCCATAAATGTTATTAAAGTACTTCACAAAAGCTTCACAATGTTCACCTGGTTCAAAGTCTGGTGACCCTCGAAGTCTAATATTTCTTTGCTCAAAAAATTTATATACGGAATAAAATATTCTAGGATCCCCAGTATATATAGCAGCAGATAGGTACTTTTGAGAAGAAAGTGAATCAACAGCTCCACACATTCTAACAAATGATAAGGCTTGAAGAATTTTTTTCTGCGACAACAACACTTCAACTATCTCTTCATTCGTATTCTGGAGTCTTTTAAGCATGTCTAACGCTAATTGATACGCTGGTGGATAAACACTCTCAAGAGTTAGCATCAAACAAGCTAGCTGTTTTGAGTCATTTAGTATCTGATACTGCAAAAACTGATGAAGCTGATAAAACTGCTTATTCTGAACCATAATATTTATCAGCAATTTACTCAGATAATGTTGAACAGACTGCTGATATTGGATCAGAGAACGAATGTACTCGAGCAAGACAGAAACGGCAAATTTAGGGCTTATGTTTTCTTTTTCAAATATGCAGAATACATGAGAGAACATGTCTGCTTGATCAATTACAACAGTTGGTTTATGGGTTAATGTAATTTGTGGACTGTTTTTAATCGAATCTTGCCTTTGAAGCTCGGCGTTGAGCTTGAAGATCTCATTTAATTTATCGAATATTTTTGCTAAGGTATCGAGAGGTAACCGACCGGGAGACGTCAAAGCATCGTGACAAACTTTTAATATTAAAGATTTAGAGGTTTGTCTCAATAGCAAGAAATCGACTAGTAAACATTTGTCTTCTAAAACATCGACAACAGGATCTAGATTCATTTTTACATACCACATAAAACCTAATTTAGGGTCGATAATAACATTTGGTAAGAAAACAACCCAATTAGGCGAATATAACTCGCACATAACCTTTTGCTCTAACGAATTTTGACTAGGCATTGCGGGAATCGTAATCACAAAAGGCTTTATGGGGCATCTAACAATTGGGGTATGATAAGATATGAATTTGTCATTGTAACACGGTAGATTAATATCAAACATCATTGATTCTTTAGATGCTTGGTGATGAACTACAATAATATTATCAATGACATTGATTGCAAAACGACCACTCTTATCTAACCGCAATATATCTGTTTTACGAGGGGGGCCATCTTTGATAACTTTATAAACAGCAATCTCAGCCCCCGGGGTCCCTGCCGTACGAGGTTGATGACGTAGAACAAATATACAAGTTCTATTGTATACTGTGGCAATACTGACATCCCTTTCGAGTAAGCAAACCTTCTGCAATTTTGGAGCTGCGGGCAAGTCTATTTCAAACCTTGCCAACTTATAACATGTACCTTGACGAAACTGAAATGGATGCATTACGTTGCATAAGCTTCCTGATGATATTAGAAGCAAAGAGTTATCTGGATGATAAACATACCAGTTACAGGACAAACTCCAGGATTTCAAAGATTTTAAGGTATGTTTTTCAGGTATAACTTGGTAGTGCTCGATACCTTTATCCATCACAAACACAATTTCATTCACATTGGTCCAAGAAAATCCCAAAATTTTCATATTTTTACCTTTGCAGCTTTGAGAGTATTCAAGACTATCTGGCTCTTCGTTAAAATTCATGAATTCAATGGATTTAAAACTTCTTTGAACAGATAATATTTTTTTATCAGGAGAAAACTTAATTGACATAACATCGCCTTTATCTAGCATGCGGAAACTGTAAGATATTACTTCTTGTGGTCCCTTCACAACAACTCCTGTAGTTCCACCAGATCTAACTGCAAACACCTGACAGTTAGCTTCATCATAAAACACATTCGTTAAATTGCTCACAGGTTCAAACTGCACAGTATCATTACTTAGCTCTAATATGTGATTATCAATAGCAGATTCCATAATTAAATCTAGTTACAGTCTCATATGTTTAAATAAATATATTTGAAATTTTTAGTTTTTTTTATACATTCAAAGAAAATCAATTTCCAAGTTTTAGCATTTCCACATTGCTTGTTAACGTCTTTATTATGTAAAGAGTTTGAATATAGTGTCAAAAACCACTTAATTATTGATTCTTAAAACTCATAGTGATTAGTTCTGACTATGAGTTTAAAAGATCCAAGCGAGATATCTAAAAATTTTATAAATATTATAGTTTAAACTATTATTTCAGTAGAACTCGAAATACATTATTTAGTCTAAGAACTTGATGGAAAAGGACATAAAGCTATCAAACGCGCAAGTCGTCCAAACTAACACATTTTAGCAGGAAAACAAATTCTAATTATAAATTGGCAAGTAGTAAAGTTTTATTTGCTTATCTTTGATCATAACAAAAAGGAGGTTTTTGTTTAGTTTTAATTAATATCACTAAACAACGTTTTTGTCTCCCTATTACTGTAATATAAAGGTAAGCCTAATTTAATTATGTATTTAACATCTAAAATACTTTTCTGTTTCTTAGAGGAAGAAAAAAAAATTACAGCAGTTGAATATTAAATTCTACTTCAATTTTTTAAATTATTTTAAAGTATACGCAAAAATTAAGAAATTTTTAGCGTAAGAATAGTACATAGTTGTAAAAGAAATAATTACCGGAAGCGAGCGAATGATATTAATTACCGGAAACTGGCCGACGGCTTTGCATGTGATTCGTGAATGACAAGTCTTATTAATTTATAACTATCGTTTTACATTTCAGTTTGATAAAAAGACTCCTTTACAGGATGGCAAAAAATATGGAATTACTAACTGAATTACTAAAAATTAATGTTTTCAAGCTGGGTGAATTTACTCTGAAAAGCGGTGTTCCTTCTCCCATTTACATCGATCTGCGAGCGATTATAACATTTCCTGACATTGTGAAGAAAATAGTCGAGGACATACGTGTTAAACAAAATGAATCTAATATCCAAATGGATGTCATATGTGGAGTACCGTACACTGCTCTACCTATTGCATCAGTATTTTCTGTCCTTTACTCTACTTCTATGATAATGAAAAGAAAGGAAGCCAAAAATTATGGTACCAAAAAAATGGTGGAAGGAATTTTCACGAAAGGTATGAAGTGTTTAATTATTGAAGATATTGTTTCTAGTGGCTCAAGTATCGTCGAAACAGTTGAAGTATTGAGAAAGGAAGGATTGATTGTTACTGACTGTATCGCTATTTTAAATAGAATGCAAGGAGGAAAGGAGAATCTAGCTAACAATGGTATAACTCTGCACTCGTTGTACAATATTAATGATTTATTTAAAAGATACTGCGAAATAAACGAAGTAGACAAGACTCTCGTTAAAAATGTAACTAATTACTTAAAAAGTAATTCATACATTCCCATGAAAGTAATTCCTTCTGATATTACCAAACCATTTCAAGAAAGAGCTTCATTATGCAAACAACCTGTATTAAAACGCTTATTTAATATCATTAAGGAAAAAGAAAGTAATTTGTGTGTATCAGTCGATGTTGTTCATTCTAAGCATCTTCTGGAGATCACAGAAAAAGTAGGTCCGCATATATGCATGCTTAAAACCCATATCGATGTTTTAAATGATTTCACCCCAGACGTTGCAAATTCATTGGAATCCTTATCTCGCAAATTCAATTTTCTTATTATGGAAGATCGCAAGTTTGCCGACATAGGCAATACCGTTATGCATCAATATTCAGATGGATTGTACAATATCAGTCAATGGGCCGATATCGTTACCGTGCACGGAATACCGGGATCAGGCATCATCGAAGCTTTGAAGTTATCGAGTAAAGGACAAGAGCGTGCGTGCATACTGATAGCCGAAATGAGTTCAAAGGGTGCACTTACTGATGAATCCTATAGGAATAAAGTTATTGAAATGGCAAAGGAACATCTTGATTTTGTTATAGGATTTGTTTGCCAGCAAAAACTTTTAGGGGATGATAATATTATTCACATGACCCCTGGTGTGAATATTTCTGCCGAGGGCGATACTTTAGGACAACAGTATAAATCTCCCGAATCTGTTATAAGCAATGGAACAGATGTTATCATCGTAGGCAGAGGTATTTGCAATGCTGAGGATATTGTTTATGAAGCTGTACAATACAAAACAAGAGGTTATAGTGCTTACCTTAAAAAATGCCAGGTTTAAAAATGAAGTGCCTAGCAAAAGTCAATGATTTTTTAGATTAAATAAACATTTTGTTCCTAAATGCATTTAAAAATAAATTGTTGTAAACTTTATTAATCTGTTTAGTAAAAACAAACTCGCAGAACCTGTGACCATGGACTAGATTTATCTTTCAAAGCTTATAACTTAGCCTCTGAACAACTTTATTAATAAAAATCTTTTTTTTTTCAATAAAATATATATATGAATATTAAAAGAGGTTATTTTGAGCCTTCAAAAAAAATTACCTTTGGATTTGTCATCCTGCTCTTTTAATCACTTATTGTCTTAGTGCAGGCCTGAATATTAAAACCATTTTGTTTAAGTTTTTAATTATTTATGGCAGTCAGTTCAGTTTTTGCAGAAAAATTTATCATGAATTTTACTTCCCACTATGTAAATACATGTTACTTTAAATTGTGATCTAAATGCTTACAATTTTACCTTATTCGAGTTAGCCTCCAACGTGCCAATTTTTAGTTTTTGTGGCCTGCCATCAAAAGAAGGCTGTACATTCCTTGTAAAAGAATAAAATGTTTTATTAATTTTTCTTACTGCTTAGTTTTTAAATGACTCTAGCTTATATAATTTTTTAATTAGTAAAATTAACATAAATGTGTTTTTAGAAAACAAATTAAATCATCTTATTATATAAAAACGAATATATTTTATACAGTATCAGAAGCTTATAAATCAGTTTTTTAAAAAAAGGATTTCTTTCTTCATATTATTTGTATTTGACTAGTGATTTCAATGTCTTCATGAAAATTGACTTTCAATTAAATTAGTTTTCATATTTCCTGTATGAATGTCATTTGCTTTTATAACATTTTCAATCAATCAGGATACAATAAATATTTTTGAAGCAAAAATAAATGCATTTGATTCTTTATTTCTATTTCTTGATTGTTATCTGTTTGCTAAAACTTAACTTTCATGTTAAAAAATTCATTCAAATCATTTCATAAAAAGAAGAAAAAAAATTTATTAGAAAATAATGAATTACATTTATCTATATGGTTTCCCCACCTCTATATTGCTGTCTGAATAACAAGCCACTTATTCTTTTCAATATATGTTTGAAATATTACAAACATATTTTTAGTATTTCATATAAAATAACATTGCTCATCTTTTTATTAATTTTTTTCTTTTTTGTTGGAAAACACAGCTATTAAAAACATAAAGCTATTATTTTTTTAATGATTTCTTACAAGTTGAATTAAAAATGAAACTTTAAATTTTATATTCAAATAGATTATGCAGATTAAACATTCTATTAAATGATTAACTTGAATTTTCAAATACATATGAATATCCTTCGCAAGTAGTCAAATAAGACGCGACAGTTGACATGTTAAACAGGAAATTAGGCATATTACAAACATAGTAAGACTTTAGAAAAACACATTAATACTTCATTTCTTACTGAATCAAATGATAATTTATGCTAATTTGATAGGCCATGACACACCCTGATGTATTTTTCAAACAAATTTAAATATAAATTTTGCTAAGAGGAGGGTAAAAATAAAATAAAAACTATCATTTGTTCTTACCTTTTTTATTCAAATCTTTCTTCATTTTTTAATTTGTGTTTACCAAAGATGAAAGACCTCTTATAATAAAAGAAAGGCATTATAAATGATTGATTTTACTATTGACTGCTTCAAGAAGCTACTCAAGTGTTCCTGTATACCTACCTACATTGTAGATGTTGGTAAAAAAAACATTTAAAAAAGCAGGTATGAAGTATATATCAAGGAAAAAACTTCAGTTCTAAAGTACTAGCTAGACTAAAATTCTAAACAATTTTCACAATGTTAACATGTAGGTAAAAGTACTATTTAGAAACCAAAACCATAAAATTATGTAGAAAATGAAAAACTGTAGCATGTTTAAACACTGATATTAGTTTTAAAGAAAGTTTCAAATAGAAAGTTTCAAAGAAATATCAGAAAATTATGATGTCAGAGATGTTTCCATTCAGTTTATACTTCATGTTTCTATGCTGTTGTCTTTTGACACTAAAATATATGTTAATTTCTAGCCTGGTGTAAAACTCTATTGGAGGAGAAGTCAATTTATAGAAATTTTGAGCACATTGTCAAAGGTCTGTAAAGAGCTGACAGCTGAACCCTCTTTCATAGAAGGATGCTATCACTGTTGAATAAACTCAAAAATCTCGAACATGTTCAGGAATCTCGCTGAACATTATTCACTGTTAAACTTCTCCAGCATATCTGAGTCAATGCTAGTGTAGCGAATATAAACTTAACTTTTGCCTACTCAATGTCCAATTGTTCATTAACAAGATTTGGATTTAATACGTGGAGAGTTTCTTTATCCCAAATTCAAGAATTTCTTCTTTGTAAGGCTAACCCAACGTGTCAAATCTGTTGACATAGATTGCAGTCTTTATGTGATGCATATATCTTTACATTTTTAAGTACTCTCCCTCTTAAAGTCTGAAACTATGGCTCTCCATTTTTTAATATTTGTAGACTGAAAGCTCATAACTGTAAGAAAAATATGGTAGTTTTATTTGCAACACAGCAGTTTTATGGGACGAAACGTATTCGCTAGTCTTAAAATTAGAGTTTATTCATTTCTGTTTTCTTGCCGAAATATTTAAAACTTGTGAATTAGAAATTCTTAATTAAAACTAGCTGCTAATATTATCTAACAAGGGTTGAATTTTTTGTTGATAAAGATTTAAATTAGAAATCTTTAAAAATTTAGCTGTTAGGTAATATTAAGTAATGTACTTGAATTTTATATTTTTACAACTTTTAAAATACATGATACTAATTTGGGTTTTTATGTGAGAAATGTTAAAAAAGATTGACTTCATTATTTATTTCAGTTGATTCTGCATATTATTTTAATTCAGAAAACATTTTAATTAAAAATTTATTGTAACAGAAAAAAAAATCGCTAAAACGGTTCTTTCTCTGAAATGAAAAACTAGGTTGAGTAGACAGCTTGAAGAAGCAGATGAGAAAATTTTAAAAATTTTACTTTATTGAATTAGAGAAAATTTTAATGTGGCTTCCTTTAACTTATAATCCAATGAATTATGTTTTAGAATAGTGGACCATATATATATATGGTCCACTTTAGGATGTCATAACGAAGTCAATGTGCTGTATGGGTAGCTATGTTATTTTCCAATAAAAGTTTAAAAAATACTAATTTTTATTAACCTGTCAGAAATATATAAGTGAAGTTTATCAGAAAAGTCTGAAACTTAAAAGATTTTGAAACTAATTTAAATTTTTTTAAAAAACAAAAGGCTAGGTTCACTTTGCATTTTTTTTTACAGAAGTGTGTATCGCAGAAAACCGTATATATATATATATATATATAATAGCAGTACAAGGTGGTCTCCCCTCCCTATAAAAATATATTTATTAGAAGATACCCATGTTTCTCATATAATGAATGAAGAATGCTGTTCAGATAATATGATTGATTTCCATTAGTCAAAATGAAGTAAAGTTATATTACTAATGAAGGTTTTCTCAAAATTAATTTGTAGTATTTTCTTAAAAAATTTATTTTGATAAAATAAAAATTGAGTTCTTTTGTTTATATTTATATATATTTCAATTTTAGTTTAGAAATTAAAGTTCTAAAGTAGTTGATTGTATTAAATTAATAATTCCAAGAAACTAAAGCGGAAGGCATATTTTTTTCGCTTTCAAGAAGCAAATGAAGTTTTTTATCATCAAATATAGTTGATTGTATATTTTAATAATAGAAAGTATTAATAAAAAATCATTGGCTGTAAAATAATTTGAGGCTTTTTTTTGTATTAAAAATTATGAGGTTTAAATATTTATTTGCTCATACAAACTTTTAAATTAAACGTTTTTATTTATTTTGATTCAAAATATGAGTAATTAAAGATATAAAAAAAAGTGATTAATAATCATATGTATAAAAATTTGTAGGTGGCGCTACGACTTATTAAACAAATTTAGAAAAAGAACTAATTCCATTAAAGAAATCATTTTTGTGAAGAAATTGTCAACCGGAAACGTGTTTTCTAATGTTGCGAAGGTGTTGTCTGGGTAACGTCCTCTTCCCAAATCAAACTACTAAAAAAAAAACCTGTTGATGGAAAATTCCTAAACTCATTCATCAAGTGGACTTCGACAATTTTATTTATTTGCTATTTGTTTGACACTGAATAGATATTTTTGGTTCGCTGATTTTGCTCTTTGGAATAGAATTATTTCAAATAAGGGCATGTATTTTACTTTTCTTCTCAGAATTAGTTGGAAAAAATTTTGATATCCAGAAATTTAGGTAAAAAAATTTTTTCTGTGCAACTGTCTTGTTAGTGACAAAATTCCTCTTCCTTAAATTTGTTTTTAGTTCCGTTTTTAATATGATCGCTTATTTAGTAATGTTTTGCACGCTATCAAAATTTACTCTTGCTTTTGTTTACAAAATAATCATTTAAATTAACAGGTGTTACAGAAAATTTAAATATCTCTTATGTGTCTGATAAAGATTGGTAACAATACATTTTGATACTCAAATAGCAAATAAATTTTATAAAATCTCTGTAAGCATCATTAAAATGAAACTTATTATGATAAATTGAAAAAGCTAAGTATTGCTTGCTGAGTAAGCGATTTTTTAAAAAAATTTTTAAAATAAGTAATTCTTTATTTTATTTAAATCGGATTTTTTTACTGGAATTTTTAAAGACGCTTTTAAGAACTTAAGTTTATGATTACATTTTTTAATGTACCTATAATTGAAATAATCTTAAAAATAAATCATAGCAATGCATTATAAACTGTATTACTGTTGTTAAAAATTGTTTTACAAAAATATCGGAAAATGAAGGTTTAAAATTATTGAAAATGGAATAGAAATAATGTTTGCATAATTTTTAAAAAATAACAAAATAATTTTTGTTGTATTGCAAAATAACTTTTAATAATAATTTTTGAAAAATAAACAAATCACGGAATTAGTTTTTAAAATTATTTTTATATAAATATTAAACTGAATGACAAAATAAATTATTTTGCTATATGTCTTACTTCAACTACAGGTTGACTAATAATTCATATTGAATTATTTAACTTTCTCATTTGTTAAAAAATCACTCTTTAAATACAGTTAATCTGAATTTATCTTTAAGCAGCTTTTTTTATGCCATATTAGAATTTTTTTTTTAATATTTTATGTTCACTACGATTCAAAAATACACTTGCTTCATTAAAATGAAATATTTTTTTTTGAAATTGTTTTTTTATCAAATTATAAATTAGTAGAATTTTATTAGCCATTATGTTTTTCACAAACAGAAAAAAAATATTCATATTTCCTAACTTGTCTGTGAGTTTTCAAATCTGGTTACAGCTTGAGACGTGTTTAAAAAAAATGGAATGTCAAAATGTCTGTTTACAAAAATTGACAAAGCCAGTGGCATTTCATTGGTGAGTTAATCGCTAGCGAAATGGAAAAGTATCCTAATTTTCTTTTCGAAAAAGGTTGACAGCTATTAAATATGTTTTATTCCATTTATAAATTATTATATTTTTTATCTGAATTTTTATTTTTTTTTTTCATTTTTAAAAACAAAAAAATAATCGGCATTTATTTTTAGAATTAAAATATGTGGGTTATTTAAAAAAAAATTTTTATTTTGAAACTGAAATTAAATTTTTTTTTATAATTTTTTAAACTACACAATTAAATTAAGAAAATGTAGTTAAAAATTTTTGAAGTTTAAGATTTATATTAACATTTTGTAATTTTTTTTTAAAAATAACCCATATATTTAAACTAAAAATTTTTATATATATAATTTTTTTTTAAATTTTATTTTTTAAAATACTTAATTTTTTTTAAAAAATTAATTTAAAAAAATAACAATTTATAAATTAAATAAAACATATTAAATAGTTATCAACCTTTTTAGAAAAGTAAAGTAAGCAATAAAATTCAATTGTTCCAGCTGGGACTTTAACAAATAGTCTAATCACATTATGAATACATATCAGCTTGAAACTTTTTGTTTTTTAAATGAACTTTAATGGGGCATATTTTACCCCAGAAGCAGCAAATTTGTATTTATCCAATATTTTCAACTGTGCTTTTTAATTTTGTTTTAATAGGAATTTTCAAGATTCTCTTGTTAATTTGAATTCTGAAAAATTTTAATGAATTATTATTTTTTTTTTTAATACTTCTAAGTAATTTATTTTACCTGTATTATGTGTAATTTTATGCTAAAATATTTATGTCAGTTTTCCACAATCTTTGAGTGATTTTTGTTTCAATGATAACTTTGGTAAATAATAATGTATTAATTGAATTGCTTAATGTAATTATTTAAGTAATATATTCAGAGTTCTCCTGGGAATAAAAAAGGACTGCGCTTCCTCTCAGAAAAAGGCACTTAGAGTTTTGAAGGGGCGCTCAATTAACACTGTGAAAAATTTATTAATATACCTCGGAAAAAGATAAACTTATAAAAATTTAACCAGTTGAGAATACTCTATACAAAATAAATATTTGGTATAGTAATCAGAATTAACACTATAAATACAGATAATTTTACCAATGAATTTAAACAATGATAAATTTAAACAATGAATTTTTTTAAAAATGGAATATGAATAAAAAGGCAGTGTTTTTAAGAGATGATAACTTATTTTTACGCAATGGGCAAATAGGGCGCATCAAAAGGCAGACAGGACCAGCCGTCCTTCAAAAAATACTTTGGGAGAACACTGTATATTTATTTTAATTTTCTTTCGCAGTTGTCATACTAATGTCTAAATTTTCTACTAAACATGAAAAACGAGTATTTAAGTTAGAGATTTCTGGAATGCAATAATACTTATCTATTTATTTGCAATACTATTTGCAATACTAAAAGCAGAGTCCATGCTGAGGACTTCAAATTATTAGCCAGTCATTTAGCAATAGTAATGAAATAATTGCATTAAAAGAAAAATAATTAAATAACTCATAAATTTAAAGTAACTCATAGAACTTAATAAAACAAACTAATTTATTGTTAAAAAAAACTCAGATAACAACGTATCTTAAATAACTCATAAATGACACCACAAAGTCCCAATGAATGAATGTACAAAATGAATACATAAATTCAGGTTTAGTCATTTTTGATTCCTGCTGAATTAAAGTCGGAAAATATTTTTATATATTTCTCAAACTTAAATCAGGGGTCTGTCTAGATTTTTCTGAGGGGTACCTATTTTGTGAAAATTTAGACATAATTTGTGAAAAATTAAAAATTATATTAAAAAATCAACAAAAAAATATGAATTTATTGTTTCTTACGGGATACAAAAATAATATTTTAAGAAAAAGTTTTTTGTGAAGGTACCGCTAAACGGTAGTAAATTTGGCCTGGGCAGACCCCTGCTTAAATGCATAAATGCAATCCTCATACTTCATTGAAACAAACACCAATCAAAATACAGATGATTGATTTATCACTCGCAATATTAATTTTCAAAAATTAAACTTAATATTTGAGTTTAAGAAATTAAACAGACATGTTCTTATGTCAGTTTGAAGGATGAAATTTTCTGCAAATTCAATGTATAGCTTTCATGGAGAAGTGCGCAAGTGTGTGAACACTATTAGTAAGCACCTATCACCGTTCTCAGGTTTAATTTTTTATTGATTTATTCACAAACATTAAGTCATTTGTAACAAATTGTGCTTAATTTTAAATTTTAATGCTTACTATGTGTCATTTATAAGCAGGGTTCGTGATTTTTTTGATTTTTTTAAAAAAAATAAAAATAATCCGATTTTTTTTTATTTAAATCTGATTTTTTTTTTATTCAAATACACTGTAAGAAATTTAATTTATGATTAAAAATAATTTATAAATGTTTAGTCAAAATTAAATTAACATTAAAACTATATTATAACAATATTTTAGGAGCTCTAACTTACTAAAATAATTTTTCGTTATAATACATAGCTTTGAATGCATGGCAATCATTTTGGAACAAATGCATGATTGAAATTTAAAGACTAGATGAAATAGAGAATTTAAGAAGTACATCAGGGTTCTGTTTAGGTTTTTCTGAAAGGCACCTATTTTGTGAAAATTTAGGTATAATTTGCGAAATAAAAAATTATATTAAAAATTCAACACAAAAATATTGTAAAAATATGGATTTATCGTTTCTTACGAGACCCAAAAATAAAATTTTAAGAAAAAGTATTTCGTGAAATTATTCTACAGTTTTTCCTAAAGTTGAATTTGTGAAGGTAAGTTTGGCTTGGATAGACCCCTGTACTTTAACTATTAAAGCAAAGTTTCAATTAGCGAACCATAATTTTAATTTGAAATTGTGATTTCTTTTTTTCCCTCTTGATTTTTAAAATGACAAAATAAATGTAACAGATTTTGTTTATAAATGTAGTCATTCATCAAAAAATAAATAAATATTTAATCTATATATTTTTATATTAAAATATTCATTTTTAATCCTACATCAATAAAATATAATGTAGGTTTTAATTCCATGCTTTTTCAATCAAAAGGTAGAATTGTAATTAACATTATTTGCATTTTTTTTGGAAGAAATTCATGTTTATTAATTACTTTCTACAGCTATGCAAGTCTATATTAAGTCAGACAGCATTAAATGTTTACTTTAATCTGTACTTTCAATCTCAAGAATCGATAGATTTTTAAAAATGTAATTTCAAATGTGTAGGAATTTAACGCACATCAAGAAAGAAAGTAATTTCGTTAACTAAAATTAATTATAGCAATTTATTTAAAATAAATTTTAAAACTAAGATAAGAAAATAATAAAAGTATCAATAATTGAAACACTGTTTTTTAACTTTTAAAATCAATATATATATAAAAAAAATCAGTTAATTTAAATCAATGATTTCTTTAAAAAAATCATTTGATTTAAATCATGATTTAAATCAACAAATCCTGTTTATAAGTGGTTAATATCAGCACAATACTATTTGTAAGTGTAATAAATTTTTTTTTAACGTCAATATTTTTAATTAAAAAAAAACAATAGGATTATATTCTTTTTACTTTATAAATTTAGTATATTTTTACATATACTAAATATATAAATTATTTACACATTACTAAATTTATTTTTTTAACCAACTTAGGATATTTAAGTTGCAATTTGAGTGTTATCAAAATACTAGACAATTTTGGATTATATATTAGCATATAGCTTAAAAGAATATTAGACTACTATGTTTCAGTATCTGGTAAGCAAGCACAGTTTGCATAGCTATCTGAAACTAACTGTGAATGCTATTCTAGGCACTAGTAAACAACAGCAATTAGAGCACTATATACCTCTAGTAATTCATTTCTGCACCATATACATACATTATTTTTTGAGCTTTTAAATGTCACACAATGTTTTATTTTAATATTGGGAGTAAAAATTAGTTCGGTCCGTTTTCAAAAGATGACTCTGGCTGTTATGATTGTTTCATAGTGGCAGCTGGTTTTGGTGGTTTCAGAGAGGTTAGACATCTGTCAATAATATTAACTTTATATCGCTTTGAGTTTCATACAAAAATCCTTTGTTGAATATGTCAAATTTTGTGGTAACTAAGCAGCATTTGCGGGAGGTTTTGTGTTTCTGCTTTAATTGGAGGAAAAGTTTAGCTGAAGCACATCGAATGCTTGTAGACGCTAAAGTGGGATGTTTTATCGCACTCGCCATATTTGCCGGGCATTGCTCCTTCTGGTTATTGGTTGTTCCAACGGATGCAGCACGATTTGGCAGTTCACCGGTTCACTTCTTTGGCAGAAATCGAAAATTGGCTCCTAACTTGGATCGCCTCAAAAGATGAGACATTCTTTTGAGATGGAATTCGAAAATTGTCTGAGAGGTGGGAAAAAGTAGTTAGCCAGCGATGGACAATACTTTGATTAATCTGCTCATTTATTTTGTTCTGAAATAAATGCATATTTGACCACAAATAAACGGATCGAACTCATTTGTACTCCTGATACAATTATAATCTGTTTTATTTACCAATTAATTTGAAGTATTATAATTATATTTCAGTGATTTGTAATGAAGCTATGGAGGATATGGAAAAGAAAAATAAAATGTTTGGGTTTTATTTGCTTAATTCCGTTATTTTTAATGGTCATTGTCTTCTTCAAATCTCACTTCATGTTAGATGATGAGTTTGAACCACCTCATGTTAAGAAGGCTAATGGACAAGAGGAATATATTGATAAACGAGGAATTCATGTAATTGTCGGGCATTATATTGGAAATGATTTACCTTGGAACCCAACCCCCAATTTGACTGATGGTAAGCTGTTCAGTATTTTTTTTTCTGTCATATACTAATTTTATATTCATTCATTTTTCATATTAAAGAAAATTTGTATTTGTAGTTTGCATTCTTATTGATTCTTATTTATATGATTTAAATGGAATTTGTTCATTTTAAATATATTCCTATTTAGAAGAAAATTTAATTAAAAATATCAAAAAGTAAAATTATATACATTGATGTTGAATGTTTACCTAATTCAAACTATTAAAAATCATGCCAACTTTTTATATGTGAACTAAGTAATAAACATGTGGTCGTCATTCTAACAGTGTTCTCCCTAAGTGCATTTAGAAGGGTGGTTCGCTCTCCCTTCCCTTGGATCCCTATAAATGTGTCCTTTTTTGTAAAAATAAACCACCCATCTCTTAAAAACACTGCCTTTTCATTCATATTCCTTTTTTTTTTTAAATTAATTCACTGGTTTAAATAATAATTACACATTGGTAAAATTATCTGCTTTTATAGGTTTAGTTCTGAATACTATTACAAATATTTTCTTTGTTAGGATTATTCTCAACTGCTTAAATTTTTATCAGTATCTCTTTTTTCAGGGGGGGGGGGATATTAATAAGTTTTTAATGATTTTAATTTTTAAAATTATTTTTTAAATAAATAACTCTTTTTTTTTAATTTTAAAAAATGTATTTTTTAATGTTTATTTTCTCATAATTTTCACCTTAAATTATATACAATTCTTTCAAGTTGTTTATCAATTAATAGTTTTTTTTTTTAAATTTATTCCCAGTAATATTATGTATTAGCATGCCTTTGATTATTTTAATAAACTACGAATTTTTCCCTTATTCTAATAATGAAAGATTTTTTAGATATACACATAAAATAGTATAAGCGTGTAATTTAAAAATTGTTGAAATTGATTATCATATTCAGTTATTTCATGATAGGACACATTTTGATAAATTTTTACAGTGTTGAAGAGTGCCTTTTCAAAACTTAGAGTGCTCTTTTTTATTCCAAGGGAGAACCATGATGCTATAAAGCAATCTTTTGCAAATGAAATAAAGTATTTATTTCTTAAAGTTATTATTACTTAAATATTTATCACCCTAGTAGTATCCAAATATTTTTAATGAATGATTTATTTTACTATTTATCATTGCTTAATAACTGTAATTTTTTCCCCCTAGAAATTTTAAACACCAATGGATATGCTCCATTAAAAAATGCTGGGGCCATGGGTGAGGCTTATTTTGTATTACCATCTGAAAGAGAAAGAAGCAAGACACTTTTTTACATCAACAAATTTAATCTACTTGCGAGTGATAGAATTCCTGTGAATAGGAGTTTGCCTGATGAACGAAGAAAAGCGTTAGTATATCTTTTAAATGTTCTACGTAATTTTGGTTAACAGATAATTCTCTGTAGTGAACTTGTTGTAGTGACTGAATGATTATTTACAGGGCAAATTTTTTTTTCAAATAATTTTAATTATTTTACATGGTTTATAACCAATATTGCAATGATAACAAAATTTTTACCAGAATG
This sequence comes from Parasteatoda tepidariorum, assembly GCF_043381705.1. Lineage (NCBI taxonomy): Eukaryota > Metazoa > Arthropoda > Arachnida > Araneae > Theridiidae > Parasteatoda > Parasteatoda tepidariorum. The sequence continues at coordinate 2,872,793 of NC_092213.1, forward strand.
CAAGTGGTATGGAAGAGTAGAATCTAAAATTATTGTATATAATTTTTGATCAACAATTATCAAAGTTTTATTTACTTAAGTTTCCTTATTTTTATTTCCTTTTAGCCTTTATAATTTTTCTCCCCATCTACCAAAAAAATAATTCTAATCTGTGCGTTCTGACAGGGTCTACTCCTTTTCTTGTTGTGTGTGTAAATTATTCTTATACCCTTATTTTGGCAAATATGCTTAACAGTGCTATGCAAATGTCTTGCTAATATGTACAGTATACCCTCGAAAATACAAGAATGGTCTGTGTAGCCCTGTCAGGCTGTTTTAGGACCACTCCCACAGCTGCTCTTGAGAGCTTACATGGGCTTCTTCCATTAAACTTACGTATTGAAGTTGAAGCTAAGACAGGCATGAAGCCTCTTATGCACCTTAGCCTATGGAAAGAGTCCAACACTTCCAAACACTTGTCATGGGGTTATCTTGTTTCACAAGTGATGGATATACCCTCTTCAGGGGTCTGTCCAAGCCAAATTTACTACCGTTTAGCTGTACCTTCACAAATTCAACTTAAGGAAAAATGTTAGTTTCACAAAATACTTTTTCTTAAAATTTTGTTTCTGTGTCTCGTAAGAAACGCTAAATCTATAATTTTGTGTTGATTTTTTAAAAATATAATTTTTAATATTCACAAATTATGTCGACATTTTCACAAAATAGGTACCTCTCAGAAAAAGCTAGACAGACCCCTGCTCTTTTATTATGCCTAGTGATTATATGTCACTAAAACTTTTCACAAGCCTTTCAAGATCCATTTTCCTACTAGAGATGAATGGTTCAATTCTCCTCGGTGGCTTAAATGGTCTAATATGGTACACTTATGGTTCAAGGCCTGGTCTGAAATCAGGAGTAGGAATTTATTGTTCCAATGATGGTACCAAACTTCACTTTCCCTTGGATAGCTATGACACTGTTTTTCAGGCTGAGGTCTATGCCATCATCTTGTGCTGTAAGATTTGCTCAGACAGGGGATAACATAATATGACTATCCGCATCTGTTCCGACAGTCAGTCTGCTCTCCTATCACTGTCAAAGTGTACATTCACCTCTTTGCTAGTGTGGGGATGCTTTTCGGTCCTCTGTGACCTATCTACTCATCGCAGGGTATATCTGCATTAGATATCTGGACATATGGGTATTCTTGGAAATGAGCTAGTTGATGAAGCAGCATGGGCTGGCTCTAATGCAATTTTCTGGGGCCCTGAACCTGCATTGAGAATTTCTCTCACCTCTTTTAAGGTATTTATATTCAAGCTCTATGGCAAAATTGCTCATGAGCAATGGCTCATGAGCAATGAGCAATTTTGAGCAATGGCTGACGATCAGAGACAAGCTAAGGAGCTGAATCATGACTGTCCTAGTGTACGTCAAAAAGAGCTTTTAAAGCTTAATAGAAACAGTTTGAGGAAGATCATCGGTCTTCTTACTGGACACTGCATCCTCAGGAGACACCTATACATAATAGGAATTGAATCCAATTCTCTTTGTCGAGGTTGTCATCTTGAAGAAGAAACATCACGATATATACTTTGTGATTGTGAGGTCTATTCTGCTCAAAGATTTGAGCATTTGGGGCAGCATTGCATTAAAACCTGGGAACTACATGATATTCCTGTAAGATGTTTGCTGAATTTTATTTCAGCTATAGGGCTTTCATGCTAATCATGATTTAGGATTTGGGTACAATAGACCTCTGGTCGATCTGCCCTGCTCTTTGGAGCTGCCCAACCTCTAAGTCTAAGTCTATACCCTCGGTAGCTCAAAGTTGAAGGGATGCTAAAAAAATTTCGAGATATTGAGTTCAGAACTAAATGTGTTTTAAAAAAGTAAACAAATGTATTCTAAAATATTACTCCAAAAAGTAGAGTCAGGAAATATATGAATAACTACTGATAAATATATAGTTGACTTATTTTATTTTTATTTTATTCTATTTTATTTTTAAAATGAAAACAAGAACAATTATGCATTATATAGAAAAGAATTGGTTTACAATGAACATAAATTGTGATTTTTTTTCAAAAAATTAATTTTAAATTTCGAACAAAAAATTTGACATAGCAAGTTTTTGAGAAGAAAAAAAATTTCGACATCGGAATTCATATTAACATTAGGTGGATGTATAATGCCAAGAGGAAAAATATTTTTTTGATGTAACAGGTTTTTCGAGATACAGTGGCTCTCACGTACTTAAGGACATGTCTTTATGAGAAGTAAAATCCAAAATTTAATGTTCACGCATAAGTTTATTGAATTGATAATTATATATTGGAACATATAACTTAATTTTAATATATTTTCACAATGAAAATCATTTATCTAACTGTTATACTTAAATTATGTAACATTTTAGAAAAAATATGCATTCCGCATACTTAAGGACAACAAAATAAATATTTCTTAATCGTTAGTAAAATTAATAACAATGTAAAAAATTTAACAAAAAATAAAGATTTGGAGCTAGCATTTAGTCGGAAAGCCTTTTGCGGCAATTACTGCTTCACATCTACGAGGCATCGAATCTACTAATCTTTGACATCGCTCAGGAGGTATAGCTGCCCAGCCTTCTTGGACACATTTCCATAAATCATCTAAATTTTTTGGTTTTTGCTGTTTCACATATTTATCCACATCTATCCACAGTATTTCGATCGGGTTGAGATCGGGTGATTGGGAAGGCCACTGCAAGACCTCAATTTTCTTGCTTGACAAGAAGGCCTTCGCAGTTTTGCTCGTGTGCTTTGGATCATTATCTGCTTGCATGATTGGTTTTCTTGAGCGAAGTTTCCTGTAATAAGGCAGAAAAACAGTCTTGATAATGTCCACATACACATGCTGATCCATAATGCCTTCGATTTTGTGAATTGGACCACATCGTGAACATTAGGTGGATCACGATGTGGTCCGCCTACCATTGCACCCCGCACCATCACCTAGCCGCCTCCACCTTTTACAGTTGATTTTGTACACCATACATTAAATTCTTCATCGACTCGACGCCTCACATAACTTTTGCCATCTGGGCCCATTCTGTTGAACTTCGATTCGTCTGTAAATATAACTCGATTCCAGTCAGCCGATGTCCAGTTTCAGTGTCTTTTTGCAAAAGCTAATTGAGCTGCTATATTCTTCTTTGACATCAACGGTTTTTTCCTACATATGCGACCCATAAGCCGAAACTCATTTAAACGCCGTTTGATAGTATTAATGCTTACGTGCTTGCCTGTTAATTCAACGAATTCTTTTCTGAAGTCCGGAGCGGTTTTGTGACGATCAGCTCAGAAATTCGATCTTCTCGTTCGGTAGTTTTGCGAGGACGTGGTTTTCGGGATGCTTTTTCAATACTTTTGGTCACTTGAATAGATTTCAATGCTTGGAAAACTGCTGCTTTTGATAATTTTAACCGCCTGCCAATTTCTCTAATGCTTGAACCTTCTTTTCTCAGAGTATCTATTCAACATCTCTGTTCATTGCTAACAGTTTTTCCTTTACTCATAATAATGTTAAAATTTGTACTAAAAAAGAGAAAAAATAATATTAATTTAATGTTTTAAAGCATCAAACAAATATAATGTAGTAAATTACACTTACATTGATCGATAAATTGATTGTAATCGTTCAATAACTCCTGATTAGGCGAACTGTCCTTAAGTATAAGAAACTTAACAAAATACTATATTTTTTAAATAAACTTTTATGAAATACTTTTATGAGCACGAAATACTTTTATGAAAATTCTTATGAACACGAATGAATTATTTGAGGATTGAAGTTTAACTAAGGTAGAATTCGTCATTATAGATATCTTGATCAAAACATAATATTCATCCAATATAATGACGCATTTATTTTGAAAACACAGTCCTTAAGTAGGTGAGCGCCACTGTATCAAAGTTCGAGATATGAAGAGTATACTGTAATTAGTTTTCATAACATTTATCTACATTGGCAAATGATTTCATTACTATATGTATATTTTCATACGTGTGATATCTAAAAACTGCGGAAATTGTCAAATGTCTTTTCCGGAAAAACAAATCAGATTAAAGTTGTGAAAATAAGTCACTGAGGTATATCTCAGTGTATAGTGGGCCTCATAAAACTCTCTCATGAAGCAAGAAGTGAATAAATTTTTTTCTTTGTTTAAATTACGTATATAGCTGCCAGTTATACAAAATGTAAAATATGTCACAGAATCGTGAATGTTACCCTTTTAAACAGTGATAGTTTTATCTACCCTCTTATTATCTATATATATAAAAATCTCTTGTCACAGTTTTAGTGTTTAAACTCCTCCGAAACGGCTTGACCGATTTTGATGAAATTTTATATGTATATTCAGTAGGTCTGAGAATAGGTTTATAACTAATATTTTTTCTTTTTTTGGACAAATTTAACGTATATTTTAAATATATCTTTATTTAATCGTATTCGGATCCAAACTAGACATAGAAACATAATAAATCAAAAACAATCTTCACACACGTTGCAACAAGTCATATTAAACTCTAATACTTATGCTCATCCTTAAAAGAAGAGCATCAAATATATTTGCAAGCATATGATTAAAGACAGTGATATGGCAGTATTTCGAGTTGAAAATACCAATGTGACTGCTCTTCCAGTGAATAACAACGACGAAATAACGCTGTACCGAATTGGCCGGTACATCAGCTCCAATGAAGCTGTTTGGCGTATCTTTGGATTCCCAATTCATGAACGGGATCCAACCATTAGCCAAAACTGTCAGAGCGTATATTTCATGAACGTGACTGCGATTGACCGAGCTATAAATCAACCAAAAACTACACTCACCGAATTTTTTTGAATTGTGTAATCGTGCAGATGCTTTTGGTGCCTTTGCACGGATATTACTCGACTCAGAAGTACCACACTATTTCACATGGTCTCAAACGAAAAAATGGACACCCCGCAAGCAAGGCACTCCGGTTGATGCCTGTCCCGGTTTATTCAAATCAAGCGCCTTGGGGAGAGTATTTACAGTCAATCCAAGGCAGACTGAGTGCTTTTATTTTCGACTGTTGTTGGTTAATGTCACCGGCTCATTGTCATTTCAAGATATACGTAAAGTCGATGGACATCAGCATCCAACGAATAAAGATGCATGCCTTGCACTTGCTGGAAGACGACAACCAGTGGGAATGTATGCTTGCTGAAGCAGCATTGAGCTGTACTGCAAAGCAAATTCGTCTACTATTTGCTATAGTATTAACTACATGTTTCCCGGCCCGTATAGAAACGTTATGGGATAATCACAAAGATTCGATTACTGATGATATACGGTATTAACATCGCACATGTTGCAACGATCTAATGATAACATTCAGCGATGCTATGTACAATGAAGCACTGATTGCTATTGAGGATCTTTGCATTATTATTGCCAACTTGCCACTCAGTCATTCGGTATACCTTCGCCAAATCGAAGTGCATCTTATTTATCAAACGCTGACACGAATCATGAACTTCAATACAATACGATAGAAATGGCAGCGATTGTTACTCGCAATGTTCCACTAATGAATAAGGAACAATTTTGACCGCATTATGCTCGCAAGTTTCGGCAGGACAAGGTGGATTTTTTTTGGATGCACCTGGTGGAACTGGCAAAACATTTATTATTTCGCTAATTCTCGCTGAAAACGATCAAATAATGGCATTGCGGCAACTTTATTGGATGGAGGCAGAACAGCTCATTTAGTATTTAAGCTGCCACTAAATATTCAAAACAACCCAGATGCAGTGTGCAACATAAAAAAGCAATCGTCTATGGCCACAGTGTTGAAACACTGTAAAATTATCATCTGGGATGAATGCACTATGGCACACAAACATTCGCTTGAGTCGTTGAACAGGACATCAAATCATTTGGCGGCACTCAGTTACTCCTTTCAGGTGATTTCAGACAAACACTTCCCATCCTTCCGTGTTCACCGCACGCTGATGAGATCAATGCTTGCTTGAAATCCTCTCCAATGTGGCGTAATGTTGAAAAAGTTCAACTAAAAGTAAATATGCGTGTCCAAATGCTTCAAGATTCATCTGCTGAAGCATTCTCAAAACAATTGTTAGATATCGGTGATGGAAAACTTACTAAGGATGAGACTGGATGCATAAAATTACCGGACGATTTCTGCACAATCATTGATTCGCAAGATGTTCTCATTAACCTAATATTTCCCGATGTACACACACAATACATTCATCATGAGTGGCCGGCAGAAAGGGCGATTTTAGCAGCAAAGAATGTGGACGTCAGCGAATTGAATTTAAAGATATAACAGTTATTGCCAGGTAACTTGGTAACTTATAATTCCGTTGAAGCAGTTTGCGATCCCATTGAAGCTGCAAATTTTCCAACAGAGTTTTTAAACTCATTGGATTTACCAGGCATACCACCGCATAATTTAGTACTCTAAGTTGGATCTCCGGTTATTTTGCTTCGTATTTTGAACCCACCACGGCTGTGCAACGGCACGCGATTAGTCGTTAAAAAATTATTGAACAACGTTATCGAAGTCATTATTTTAAATGACTAATTCAGGGGTGAAAGTATATTACTTCCAAGAATCCCTATTATTCGCACAGATGTGCCAATTCAATTTAAACGCATTCAGTTCCCTATTGGATTGGCATTTGCAATGACAAGGCCAAACAATGTCTGCTTGTGTCTTAGATTTGAGCACACCATGTTTTTCACACGGACAATTTTACGTGGCATGCTCTCGAGTGGGCAAACTATCCAGTTTATTTGTGTTGGCTAAAGATGGAATGACGAAAAATATTGTGCACTCCATTGCACTAAGAGATTAATATTGTTGACTAATATTTTCAGAATTCGTTGTATATATAATTTTTAAAAAAGTTACAATAAATTTAAAAAACTATTATTTGGTGTGTTGTTATTTTCACATTCCGTCATCGTTCGCCGCACTCCATGCCTCTTCCACTCATATACCACATACGCACACACTTACAATAAATAAGATATATTTTCATACTATAGAAATAATTCATGTGGCAAAACAACGATGCT
>NC_092213.1:2881665-2932568 GCF_043381705.1 Parasteatoda tepidariorum
CTCACGTTAAATATATCTCTAAATTGTCAAAGGAAACTTGTACTAAAATGCCAATTTTATTTTCAAAATGCCATGTAAATTTTACATGAAATATTTATAGCAAAGTAAATAAATAAAAAAAAACACAAAGAAAATTAAGAAAAACTATATATATATATGGTTATATTTATAAATGAGGGAAAAAGACAATAGACAGCTTATGTGCAGTAAATAAAACTTATTGTTTTTCTCGTTTTTTTCCTTTTTGTCCTTTTTATATTTATTTATTGTGCTATATATACGAGGGCTGTACAAAAAGTATCGAGACTGAATTTATTATGCAAAAACGTACATACATAAACTGGTTTTGAGTCAATCTCCTTCGAAATATGCTCCATTGGCAGTAAGACACTTGGCCCAACGATGTTTCCAGTCCTCAAAACATTTCTGGAACTCAGACTTTGGGATAGCCTGAAGCTGCTGCGTCGAATTCTGTTTTATGGTTTCAATGTCCTGAAACCGGTGTCCTTTTAAGGTGTTCTTGATCTTGGGAAAGAGGAAGAAATCTGGAGGTGTCATGTCTGGAGGTGTCATGGAGTAGGGAGGATGTGCTACTTGGATTGTTCCGTGTTTTGTCAGGAACTGCTGCACAAGATTGTGCTGGTGTGCGCTGGGGCTCCGTCATGATGAAACATCCAGCGATAGGACGCCCACAACACCGATCGTTTTCTACGAACAGCCTCTCTTAATCTCCTCATGACGTCCAAGTAGAATTCCTTGTTCACTGTCTGGCCCTGGGGAGCTACTCATGATGAACAATTCCATCTGCATCGAAAAACACAATCAACATGACTTTGATCTGAACACCAACGAATTATCTTTAGTTAGTCGACAATGTCACGTGGTTATTGTACTAACATCTTTAATTGGTTTTAATTGGAGTTTTGCTGATCTCAATCACTCCTACTTGTGCATTATCACGTCCGGGTCACCACAATGTTGAGTACGGCAAGAAATATGCCCTATTTCTTCCACTCCTATCTTTTATTAAACCAAATTCTTAAAAAGAAAAACAAAATTATTCTACATATTTCTAAACATAAACTAGAGTTCTATTACACAAGTTAAAAGTTATTGAAGACAAAGGAAAACGCTTTTACCTAATTCTCCATAATACAAAATTTATCTAATTCTTATTTCAAAACGTAACAGCATCTTTAAGAGAAATGAGTTCCTGAAATTCGAACAATAGGGGTAAGGGATAAAAGAGATAAGCATTAGGGAGTCATCTAAGGCTTTAAAATGAGGGTTGAACACACAAAGAAGATAAGTAAAAAGAGAGCATTCCAAGAGAAACATGACAAAAGGATGAAAATTCTTATGATTAGCAATATGGTATTAACTTGAGACTCCTTCTTTTCAAAGTGAGGAAGTTTTTGTGCTGTGCATAAGTGAGGGGTGGTTTTTAAGAGCAGGGCATAAATCAATAAAAGTTATCACTGTTTTTCTATATCCCCAACCAGGACTGCTTGAAAAGCGCGCATATGTATGAAACACGTATAAAAGAGAGCGTGCATAAGTGAGAGATCACTGTATGTATAATATGGGATTTTCTTTCCCAATGATGTATTTTTTTTGTTTATTTAAGTATACCTCAATCTTTGAAACTTGAAACAAAGTTACTACTTAACTATCTTAATAACTTTAAATGAAAAACAAGAAAAAACTTGTTAAACTATGAATGAGACATCTCCATTATTTAAGGATCATTTTGTCTTTATATTTACTTACCATTTAACTTTTCTTTTTTGGGATTCTAATTCATAGCTCATGGGTGAAATATTTTTTGTTGTCATTCTAATTAAAGAAGAATTAAATTCAGCTTTTTAATCTAAGTTTTCACCTGAAAATGTGTATGGAAAATATTTGAATTTTTAATCGGTTATTCAATTTTTTTAGCTTTTTTTTTGTAAGAGCTTTATGTGGTAAAGATGTGCAAATTGTTGCAATAGAATATCTTAAATTTGAAATATAAGAATTGAACATATTGCAAGTATAAATTTAAGTATATTTATCTATTTATCTTTAGTATATTTATCTAATGCCCATCAATATGTATGTTTCTAAGTATAAAACAGTGAAACAAATAAAATAGAATAACAAATAAATGTAAATAGAATAATATATGTTAAAAAACATAATAAAATTTGTAAAATAAAAGAACTATAAAATATTTCAAAATTCTCCGCATCTACCTTACTGTTATTAAATTAATTCTATTATTCATTTTTTGAAATGAAATTTCTGAATTAGTTTATAACTATAGAATATATTTTATTAGGGTATAGTGTGGATTTTATTGGGGTATAGTGTGGAAACTATGTCTTTATTGATAATAATGTCTTGATTGATAATGATTAGAAAAATANTTTCAAAATTCTCCGCATCTACCTTACTGTTATTAAATTAATTATATTATTCATTTTTTGAAATGAAATTTCTGAATTAGTTTATAACTATAGAATATATTTTATTAGGGTATAGTGTGGATTTTATTGGGGTATAGTGTGGAAACTATGTCTTTATTGATAATAATGTCTTGATTGATAATGATTAGAAAAATAAATAAAAATTATGAATTGAGTGATTTTTATTCTTTTACATGAAAGCCTTTTTAAAAAAGAGTCTTGATAATTATGTTGCCCATCTTCCTGTTCCTGTGAAAATCATCCGATCTGCCAATCGCACTGGGTTGATCCGAGCTAGACTCCTTGGTGCGGATGTTGCCTCCGGCGATGTTCTAACTTTTTTGGATGCACACTGCGAATGTTCAGAAGGATGGCTTGAACCATTACTGGCTAGTATTACTGAAGACAGGTATTTTGATTGATTTTAATAATCAGAAGTGAGATTATTGTATCAAAGGATATGCAACCTGTGGCTAAATATGTCATTTGAAGTTTAGAACTTGGCTTTTCTTTAATTATTAATAAGACATAAAATATCCTCAGTGTTGACGGATCATGGGTTTAAATCCTTTAGCGGTCAGGCTGATTATGGGAGTTTTTCCTCTTCATGTAATTCAAATGTGTCTTAGTTCTATCAAAAATCCTCCACGAATCCAGGAGTTCCCTTATCTTCTGGATTGGATTCAAAATTGCAAAGCTACGGAATGGAGCATCAGTAGTCGTAAATCCGAAAAAATTGGGTGGCTGTTCTATGATGGTTATTAAATAAAATATTGATAAAAAATTCATACGAAGAAAAATATTTATTTAACTAGTTTATTACAAAAACAATTTTTTTTGTTATTTGGTGCTCCTGATTTTCAATTCACTTATTGTCTTAGTGCAACACTGGATTTACTGGTAATCATTTCCCTTTTCATGTTTTATTAATGGCTATGGGTTCAATGCAAGAAAATTTAATTTCTTATGAATTTTGTTTGTTACAGCATGTATATATTTTAGTTTATATTAGAATATTTTACCATTACAGTTTATGATCTTATTCTTGTTTACCTCCAACATGGCATTTTTTAATTTTTGTGGCCCACTATCAGAAAAGGTTGTGCTTCCTTGATATAATCATGTTGAAGTTGTTGTTGTTTTTTTTCTCTCTTAAAAATATAAACCAGGACTTATAAATCTAACAAATAAATCTCATTATATAATTTACTGTTTAGTTTATACTGGATATTTATTCCCCATTTCCTATAGTTATTTAGGAATTGTATCCTTCTATCTAGGGTGAGCAAGTTTTTGACAATTGATGGTATTATCTGGTTTTAACAGTCATGACCTAGTTTTTGACAATTGTCAGCAAAATTTTGTAGTAAAAAATTATTATTAGCTATTAAAAATATACGAAAAATAGATACAAATAAAAAAGCAATAAAAACAGACAACTCTGAATGCTTTTGATCTAATAATCAGATCTTTATGTTCTAGGACTCAATCCTAATGGTTTGAGAGGGTGACCTCAAATATGTAATTAATTAGTGTAGACGATATCTTAAGTTATGAAATCAGACACAAAATCCTTCTTTATCTGAATAAACATACCTTTTTCTCAAAAATTTTGCCGCAATTTCGAAAATATGGACCCCATAGCTTGGTTCGGACTTCTTAATATTAATTTAACTTTGTGCATATTTCGCCACCAATGTCTTTTTGCGTTTGTCACCACCAAATTAATATTTCAAAAATCTGATACCATACGTTTATTTTCAATATTCTTTAATGATGTGTTTTTTTAAGAGTAAATAATTTAAAATCAATGATAGTCAAAAGGAAAAAAATTAGTTATGTATTTAAAGGCGAAATTAATGAAAAAGTGGTTTGATTCAATTCGAAGCAACAGACGCCAATGATTTTTAATTAATTTAGGTAGTATATCCATGTTGAAATAAGCTATGTACTAAAGGGAAAAATTAATGGAGTAAAGGTGCTTATTTGTTCAGAGGAATTTTAAGAAATTACCATACTATTATTGACTACAATGATGCATAATCAATGTTGTTAAAATTTAAATTAAAAAATAACCTATCTGCTAAGCAAAGGTAATGGGAAAAAGATTTTAGAGATATTATTATTTGCCATATTATTGATACCAATGCTTAATTATCGTAGGTAATATGTATTAATTAAAATAAAGAATAAGTTTTGTACTAAAAAGCAAAGTTTATGGAGAAAGGGTTAATTGGAAATTCGTTTAGGGAACCATACACTGATGACGCATAATTAATTTCTGTAATATGATCTACTGGTTTTATGGTAATTAGCTGAGTTTTAATAAGAATTTTACAAAAGGTTTGTCATAGTTTCAAAATATTTTTTTCCTGTGGTAGCAAGGATAGTGTATTAATATTTTAATGAATTAGAATTTAAAAGAAAAAACTTTTTTCTGACACTACTTATAAATATTTTAAAAAATTAATTAAAGATCGATCGAGAAATGAACATGCTACAAAGCCTTTGTCATGGTCTTATAAGAATAATATTTGTTTTTAAAATTTCGGCTTTAGTTTGCTACGATTGATAAATGAATTTCGCACAAAACTTAAATGTTGAAGGGTTTTGCAATAAATACCAAATATACTAATGTAGGTATAAAGTATAATACTGATATACACTGGTCGACAAAATTAAGAGATGGAAGACATTTTCCCAAATATCTCAAAAAATACTGAATATAAATAAATGAAATTTGGTATGGATATAGCTTATTCCATGATAATAAAGTATGCAAAACAAAAATGAAAGTGCCATTCACTGGCAAGACCTATTGCCAATAAATCCAATGTAGTCTGAACTTAAGGATAAAAGATGACAATAAAAGTGAGGCTTGTACAGTGTGTGTTGCCTCTAGTATGGTGTATGGTCACCCCTGACAGACAGACAGCATGCACAACGAGTATGCATGCTGTTAATAAGGGAGTTAAGGAGGACTTGTGGAAGACCCTCCCATTCTTCCACCAGAGCAATTTTTAACTCCAGAATGGTTCTGGGGGTAGATTGGCGCATCACAATAGCTGTCCCAAGAGCATCCCAAGCATGTTCAATAGGATTCAGGTCAAGGGATTTGAGTGGCCAATCCATTCGTTGAATATCCTCGCTTTCCAGATACTCATAAACCATGAGAGCCCTATGTGGTCGCGCATTGTCGTCCATAAAAATGAACTCGGGACCAACAGTGCCAGTGAAAAGACGCACATAGGGCTCTAGGACCTCCTGCCTGTACCTCTGGGCATTCACGGAACCATTGTCAAACACATGGAGCGGTGTGCGGGTATCTTGCTTGATACCTGCCCAAACCATGAGTCAGTCCTCCACCAGGATAATGGTCCCTTTCGATAATGTTGCTGGGATGGTATCGGGTTCCAGGTTCCCTCCATATCAATAACCGTCCAGAAATAGCGTCATAGAAGAATATAGCGTCATAGAAATGTGCGAAAATGCTTTCCGTCTCTTAAATTTGTCCACCAGTGTATTTGGTAATTATTAAAACTGTACCAATACTGCAGCAATAATAAAATCGATATTATAGAAATAAGTGTCTTATATCCTCTTGAAAAGGTCTGTATCACAAAAAATTACTTGATAGCGGTAAATTTTGACTATGTGTTGGCCAGGAGCTATATTACCATGCTAAGTATGTTAAATCTTTGTTCTGATGAGATGAACTATAAAAATTCTAATAATGTAGCATTTTTCTTAATATAATAACGTAAAGACAGTGGGAAGGGTAACAAATAGTAATGAATAAAAAAATTATTTTTGCTTAATTGAAGAACTTAATGGAAATTTTCAGAGTTTCTATAATCAGGGTAAGAAAATAAGTATTTTTATAAGTAAAGCTACTTTTTTACCGATTTATTAGAAAGCGAGATTAATAATACTATGCCTTATTTTATTTACTAATGACTAATTTTAAAATAAAAATTATGTAAGTATGAGAAAAAGTAATGTGGATAAGTTATGTCAAGATTAAAGGGAAAGAGAAAAAACAATTTAACATTTCATTAAATACACCCATATTGAAGTAACACCTTTCACTGATTCATAAATACCCCTTAAAATGTCACTCACCTGGTTCTTCCACTAGGCACTTTAATTGTGTCAGAATATGTCTTTCAGTTTTGTGCCTGATTTTGTAGTATTGTTCAGTACTTAGTAATTGGGGTTATATTTTTTTTATACCACGGACGGGTACTCAGCTAATTATTAATTTAATTATTAATTATCAGCTAATTATATAATTTTATTTAATAATAGTTGAAACATTTTTAAATTGTAAAGCGTACAATTTTTGACATAATTTTTTAAAAGTTCTTGAGATATGACGAAATATGCAAAAAGTAAAATTAACATTAACGGGTCCAAAATTAGCGGGATCGTTTTCCCAACCAAATTGCGTGGACCTTATTTTTCAAATTGGGACTACCTTCTGTATTTTAGGGGTCAGAAATCCTAATGAATCAAAAACAATATTTTTATTGAGATCAAGTATTTTTTTTTTGTGTGTCTTACTTCATAACTTAAAATATCGTCTGCACTGCATTATTTTTAAACAATAATATTGAGTCCTGAAATATGGAGATCATTCAGAGTGGTTATTCAGGTTCATTCAAATTAAACTGCAAATATAAGTTTTAACAATAAATATTCGGAATCGAACAAAAAATTTCACAAGGTGAGATCAGACAATTATTGGCAACCACTTTAATTTTACTTAAGCTAAAAAAATTTACTTAAATGACAGCATAAAAGAATTAAAATCAATATTCAGATGGATAACAATTAACATACCATTACTTGTAATATGATCTGAATAGGTATAATATAGCAAATAATAATCTTAATTAATGTTTTTTAGAAAAACCAATTAATAGTTTCAATAATTCTGGTTATATTTTTTTATGGATGAAACATTATAAAAACCTTAATTATGGTTGTAAAAATTTCAAGCATGATTTAACTTCAAATAAAATGTTCCCAATGGCAAAGGAGAAAACGAACTATTGACAGTTTTTAACGTAATTGTCTATCACTTCGTTTGAATAAGTTTTTCTTTTCAGGAAGCATGTAGTTTGTCCAGTTATCGATATTATTCATGATGAAACATTTGCTTATATTCGAAGCTTTGAACTGCATTGGGGAGCCTTCAATTGGGATTTACATTTTCGTTGGTATCCCGTGAGTGAAAGGGAGTTGAGGTCTCGTCAAAATGATACGTCTGCACCATTCAGGTTCATTCATTTTTTATTTTCTAATTTAGGTTTTTCTGTAGTGTAATTTTTATCAATTTTAGAAGTTTTTAAAGCAAATGAAAAACTTCCAAAAATTTGTCTTAACCCATTAATGATGAGTTTGATAATTTTAGGATTTTTTCATCACATTTCCCTAAATTTTAAGATTTTTTCCTATTCTTTAATAAGAAACAAAACAAGTTTTAATGGCAGATTTTTTTTCAGTAATTTCTTGTAGATTTTATGATATTTTGTATTGAGACAAACAATATTATTGAAAAATGTCAATTTGATATCTTTTAGGATTTTTCAATGTGTTTCTCTAAGTTATGATTTTTTTTATCTATTTAATATGAAGCAAAGCAAGTTTTGATGGAGGATTTTTTTTCTGTAATTTTTGAAGCTTTTAATGACATTTTATATTTACAATATTATAGAAGAGACATGTGAATTTGATAGCTTTAATGATTTTTCATCACATTTCTCTAAGTTTTAATGATTTTCTACTCTCTTATGAGAAACATAGCAAATTTTCATGGAGGATTTTTTTCCCCCAGTAATTTCTAGTTGATTTTATGACATTTAGTATTAACGCAAATAATGTAACTGAAAAATGTGAATTTAATATCTTTAAGGTTTTTTCTTCTCATTTCTTTAAGTTTTATTGATTTTTCTACTCTTTAATAAGATTTAAAGCAAGTTTTCATAAAGAATTTTTTTTCAGTAATTTCCAGTTGATTTCATGACATTTAGTAAATGACGCAAACAATATCTTTGAAAAATGTATATAAATGAGTTAAAATTTGTTTTCTTTTTCATAGTTTTAGGCCTCAAAATTTCATTGCGTTCAAAAGTGTGAAGCTTTTTTTATAGTTTTGTAATTCCTATTTCGGTTATTTAAATGCAAATTTTATTTTATTATTTAAGGACGCCTGTAATGGCTGGTGGCTTATTTGCAATTGACCGTTCTTACTTTGAAGAAATTGGTCGATATGATGAAAGAATGGATATTTGGGGAGGAGAGAATATAGAACTATCTTTTAGAGTGAGTAGTTTTCATTTTGTTGTAAAGGAATTTAAGTGATACCTTGCATTCTGATAAGCCTCCTATCATTGATCAAATGATTAGTTTTCTATGACAGGCATAATGCATTCATTTCGTTCTCCACAATTGATAGTTTTCATTTTATTTTATAACCAGTGACAAACAACTGACCCGTTCTGGGTTTACAACTATCAATGTTCGACTCTATAACCTTGCAATTTTAAACCCAACCCAAAAGACAAAGGAATCAATCATTGGAACAAACTTGATAGAAGTAACCTACATTTTTGTTGCATGGAAGGAAAAACTGTGATGGCAAGGGGATTCTAACCCATGATCCATCTACCACTGAGGATATTTTACATCAGCTCTGTGGTCGGTGCGAATTGGTAGCAGAATTCATATCAACCAGTCATCACTAGGGCTCAAACATATATCGCCTCATTTTTTAGGCGATTACTCAATTCCCTGAGCTACCCCGGCTCACTTTTAACAATGTAGTAGTGAAATCATATTTTATGTGATTAATGTCTTGGTGCAAATAACATTTTGGCATAATGCTTTTTAAAAGCTGCATTTAAAGCAATAATAACCAGTCAGAATAGGATGTCATGTGATTGTAATCTTGGTAAAATTACATGATTGAAAACCTTTCCTTCAAACTTCCAAGCCATTAGATTAGGTGAGGCTAAATGAAGTTTAAATGTGACTAAATAAGAAACATTATGCATTTAAGGTGTATATTAATGAAAAACAATTAATCATTTTAGCAATAAACATTTTGCATCATTCATTATAATACTCAAAATGCTTGAAATCTTTTAAATTTTTTATTTCAAACATTTTTTTAAGATAAAAATATTACCTGCATAAAATAATCAACTTATTTTATTTTAGAAAGAATACAATAATGTTGTCCTTAGTATTAAAAGTAATTTAAGTGTCTCTGAACTATTTCTAATCTAGTAATAATTTAACATATGTTAATCATAGACATCTACCATCTGTGAATATAGTTTAAGTAGTTTTGATTGTTTAATCTCTTGTAACAAACTTCCAGCTCTAAGAGGAAACAAATTAGTGCAAACAACAACAAAAATTACCCATCTTTAAGTTTTTCTGAAAAATAAGATCTAGTTTTAAAATTGAATATTAATTGTATTAATCACATATGCATGTGTGATTTGGAGTCATTTTAAACAATGTTCACATCATGTGGAATGAGTAAAGGAAGGATTAGAGTTATTAATAAAGCATTAGACTTAACTTTTTTTTAAGGAAAAATTCTTGGTTAAAGAAAAGCAACTGCAATTAATATTACTTATTTTAATTTATGTAACTTCAGACACATATGCATTACATAAAATAAATATTGCTTACTGTAATTTGTATGTTATAAATTTTTTAGTATCATTGGGATAAAGATTTAATTTCTATCAGTAATTTAGTGAATGATAAGAGAGTCAACTATAGTAGAGAAAAAAAGCAATTATAATTTAACCTGCTAACGAACATTTACTCATTCAAGCATGAAAGTAATTATTGAAATCAATGAATAAAGGTCCACCTTGATAACAAACGTTGAAGTAAATCCATTAGACATCTGGAATCGGTTTTTCCATTGGAGATTATGTTTTGTGTCCAGTATATTTTTCTTTATATAATTATTTTTTTATCTAGTAAGAGTATGCAAAAATGTTATGTATTTTACTTATTTAATCATAATGTAGCCCTTAGTCCGCTCGATAAATATTTTCAAAACTTTTCATGATGCCATGATTTATTATTACTATTTACTCATAATTGCATAATTTAATGAATAAGTTTTTCCTTACTCTACTTATGTTCTTAAAGTTCATGAAAAATTCTTAACATGTGTGAATAATTAAAAAGTTTATCAGAAATATGCATTTTATTTCATTTCAATCAGATTTATTTGTTAGATAATTTCCTTTTAATATTTTTCTTTAAAAAAAACTTTTATTTAAACATTGACAAATGTATAGTAATCAGTAACACCAGGTTTCTACAAACCTGTTCATCAAGACACTTAAAAGTGACACTTTTTTTTTTAAAATTAAATCTTTTTTTTTTTTAATCTGAATATTTAAATGCTTTCAGAAAAACCATATACATGGGTGATTGTGCTCCGGAAAAAATCCGGATTTCCGGATTTTTCGCTAACCGCGATCCGAAAGTTTCCTTAAATCTAAAGTCCAGAAGTTTCAAAAAATCATCGATCACATTTTTATATAAAAGTTCTTGTATATTTTATTTAAAACTATTAGAACTAGAATTCATATTTGGAATCTCTTTCATTTGTAAATATTTTTTCGGATGGAATAATAAATGTGATTAGAGATAAAAGTAAACTTACACATAATTATTCATTCAAATTATGCTGCATATAATTCATTTAGAATATCATGTTTAGAAAATTTCAATGATTTAAATTTATAAAGATATGAATTTTGATAATATATTTTGATAATATATTTGATGATAATATTACATTAAAAGTAATATTTTTTTATGTAATTAAAGAAAGATGAAACACAACTTTTGATTCCATAATGTAATTAGCATCAAGGGACAGTACTTCTAGAATTTCATTGTTTTTATTTTCAATGTGCATTTTTTTTTTTTTTTTTTTTTTTTTTTTTTTTTTTTTTTTTTGTTAAAGTTGGTGGATTTGCGTCAATATTTATTTTGGAAGAATTGAAATATAAAAGAACATGGATTTGTACAGTTTGCAACAAAGAAAAATAAACACTCTGAAAAACTTTTGATGTAAGGATTCGATTTTCACATATTAAGACTCTATCTGAATGATTTGATGCCTTAATATGCAAATTATACTAATTAATTAGTACAGACAATATTTTAAGTTATAAAATCAAAAGCAAAAACATACTTTCTTAGAATAAACAAACTTTTTTTGATGGATTTGGATTCGGTACACTTAAAATATGGATAGGTAGTTGCAATTTTGAAACTATGGTAACAATAATTTAGTCGGGTGAGGGTTAGAATGTTTGGACACTTTAATGCTTTACTTGCTGCATATTTCACTTTTCCTCAAGATCTTTTAAAGCTAATCTGAAAATGTTTGCGGATAATTAAGTACATAATTTACAAATTACTATTCCCAAGATGATTCCATGTAAATAATTTTTAATAATTATTGTCATTTTATTATATTTCATTATAGTAAAAAAATAACTACTTTTGTTTAAACTATTAGTTATCGTAATCTAATAATCGAATAACTTTCAGAATTCAGAATATTTGCAATTAAAAAAAATTAGTGAATATGATAATTTTTATTATCAGATAGATGATCATTTGGTCCATAATTTATTATTTTCTTAAGTGTCTTATAAGATTGGACTGTTTCAGGTGTGGCAGTGTGGTGGTTCCATCAGTATTGTACCTTGCTCACACGTGGGTCATGTTTTTCGCAAATCTTCTCCTTACTCATTTCCTAGGCCTGGTGGAGTTGGAGCTGTTCTTTATCAAAATCTTGCTAGAGCTGCTGCAACATGGATGGATGAATGGAAAGAGTTTTATTTTAAAATTAATCCCCGTAAGTGAATGGCATACACAAAATTGGGTTTTTAAATGTTTGCTTTCTTGCTCTAATACAACTAGTTGCTTTGTTTTCTTTTATTAAGCAATTATTTTAGCAAATTCTTTTTTTGTACTTATCAGCTATAGAGACCATGAAACTAGATGTGGACCAATGCCAAATTCTGGTTTATATTGACTGCTGGTTACTGTTAATACACATGGATGTATTAAATACAAAAATAGTGATAATTTATTAAAAAACCACAATTATCAAATATGATAGTATCGGTATCATTATAGATTACTTAACTCATAACATAACAAAAGGATAATATCCCTAAAATTTATACAATTTAGATATCGATACAATTATAACTGATTTATATTATTACATTAACTTCATATTTAATAATTATCGTTGTGTCTAATATTTGCGATATTAATGTTTTGTTATATCGCAATTATCGAGTGAAATGTGTTTATATTTGACAACTATAACTATCAATAATCATTGCTGTATTGTATGTTATACATCTGTGTGTATTCATTCAAGATCAGAAACATTTCCTCGAGAGCACCATGAATGAAACATTGAAAATACTTCAAACTTGGTGCATTGATAATAATATGCTTTTAAATAAAAACAAAACTATGAATCAATTCTTTTCCCTCCGAAAAATTACGATAGATTTTGAATTGAAGATAGATGATGCTACACTAAGTAGGAGTGATTGTACAAAATATCTAGGCGTAACACTAGATAACAAATTAAACTTCACCGATCACGTGAAAGTCACTGTAGAAAAGTGGAAGGCAGAATATCAATGATGAAAAGACTTGCTGGAGCCAAATGGGGATGCAATCAAGCAACCCTGAATACAACGTATAACGCATATGTTAAACCCATAATCAAATATGGTAGTGAGACCTTGAATTCTGCGGCAAAGAGCAGTATTGACAAACTAGAAAAGGCGCAAAATAAAGCCCTCAGGGTTATCGTTAGAGCAGTAAAAACTACCCCAGTCACAGCAATGCAACTGTATACTTCCAACCTTCCCATCAACATCGAAATTCAAAAGCAGTTCACTCGGAAGTTACATCAAAATGTTGACTTCACACAGAGCAGAGTGGATTCTAAATCAGAAACCTAGTACTCTCAAAACTCAAGTTTCACCAGTAGAAATATGTCAAAACACACTTCAAGATCTTGATGCTCACATCCCCACTGAAAGCACATATAAAATTATCAACAATCTTGAATATGTAGACATCGAAAACAGCTTGACTGTAGGGAACTTAAGGAAAAAAGACAGTATCGAGGCAGAGCTGAGGGCAACTGCGTTGCTAATTATCCGCGAAAAATACCCGGAAAGCGACTGGCTACATGTATATATCGATGGATCTCAGATACAAGATAGATCTGAAGCCGGTGTTTTTTGTAAACTATTTTCCCAAAGTGTCCCTGTGGGTCATTATATGACCAATTTTGATGCAGAGATCCAAGCAATTTATCTAGCATTACAGAACCTAAAAACAAGATCTAATGAGTTCCTAAGGGTGGTTCTATTAGTAGACTCCATTTCTGCAATTCAAGCAATCACAGAAAACCAATGTTTTAAAACTAAGCTATTAAACGAAATTCAGCTCGATATAAACCTCCTCAGGAAAATGAATAAAGTTTTAGTTATACAATGGATCTCTTCGGATATTGGTATCGAAGGCAGTGAGAACGCAGATTATCTGGCAAAAAAACGGAACAACAATGCCTCAAGAAATAACAACCGTCACACCTGATACTCTTAAAAAATACGTTCTGAAAAAACTCAACGAAATAAATAATTATGATTTAACTATAAAATCAAAAGGCAAAATATGGACAATTTAAGACAATTGGAAATTTCTCTGTTACCAACCCCGTAAGGAAGCAGTCTATTTTAGGCTTAAAACAGGCCACGATTGCTTATCAGAACATTTATATAGCATAAAAATTCTTCCCAGCAAAACATGCCCAATTTGCGACACAGGTGTATTAAACTCTGATCACCTCTTGTTGTGCAAGGGACTAGATTGGAACTCCCAGAAAAGTGGGAATGTCACTAAATTGTATTGGGACGCAAGAACTCTTATGAATTGTCTCTAACTTTACCTTTTTCATGTTAATGTTTAAAATTTTACATTGCTAAAATTTTACATTGTTAAAATTTTTATTGATTTAAATGTTTATTGTTCTTTTTTGTTCACTTTACCTAAATTGTTGAATTGTTCAAATCTCAAGGGTACGTCAAATTCGCACTCACTCTAAATCTTTCTGAAATTCAAAAAAATATTTTTTAATGACAGTATTGTTACAAATGATGGATGAAATAATTTTGCACTCATTAAAATACTGCAATTTCAAATAAATTAAAATATTTTTTATTTAACTTTATTCTAGAAGCTGCCAAAATGAACAGAAATGTTGATGTGAATGACAGACTAGAATTAAGGAAGAAATTGAATTGCAAAAGCTTTAAATGGTATCTTGAAAATGTTTGGCCAGAACACTTTCTACCCACTGAAAACAGACTCTTTGGAAAAGTATATAACTGAAAAAAAAGTTTTTTTTATTTGTTAATTTTTTGTTGTTGAATATTTTCTCTCTGTTGGTTAGTATATAATGTAAAATAATTAAAATGTATGTAAAATAATTCATAGTAATTTAGTTTTTTAGTATATTTGTGATATTATATAAAGTAGTCAGATAAATTTAGAATTTTATTACTATACTTATGATCCTTTGATTAGTCTATAAAAGCAAAATAAATTTCTACATATAGATATCGTTTATCGTTCTGCTTGTGAGGACATCCTATATGCATCTCTGAATTCTATGTGAATTCTGATTGTCATTTTATAAAAAACATCTTGAAGCTCAAAATTTAATCAGTTGTTCTAACTATATAGATTAAAATAATATAGTTATTCTTAAGTATATTATTGAATGCATTGAATAAGTTATAAAAAAAGATACCCATTTATAACATTTCCCTATAAATCTTCTCTATTAAAAATAAAATAACAAAATCCATTAATAAAGAAATGTGTTTTTCTGATAATCATTCTCAGCTTTTTTATCGGTTCTTTTTCACTTTTATTGCAACAAAAACCGTAATTGAACTTTGTTTTATTCATTTTAGCTTATGCATATAAAATTATTTCAGAACTAGACGAGATGCCGCTTTAGCCCTGTGAATTCAATTGTCTGATGAAAAGCCTAATTTAAAACAATGAAAATATCCCTTCATTTTAAATATTTTCAAAATTATTAGTATTGCATTCAGAATAAATTGTAATGCATTTAATAAATATATTCACAATTGCTAATGAACTTTATGACGTCAGGTGTTCTTCTAAAAAAAGGGTGATCATTTAGGATTCCATAGCTGAAAAAATTGGGAACTTCATATCTAATTAATGACATACTGGTGAAAACCTCTCAAGTTTTCCTAATAGTATTGGGGTTGTTTCTTAATCCAACTACTAATAGGAATATATTTTACGAGGGAAACTTAATTTTGCTTGTTACATCTTTTAAGGTTAAATTTTTTGAAGACTTCAAAAACAAACATTCTTTTTTAAAAATTTTATTACTATCACTGAGGTACTTTAATTGGATGAAATAAACTAGTTGCAAATTTGTCTTAACTTTGAAATGAAATCCAACTACATTTGCGAATAAATTTAATCAACATAGTGAATTGTACAGAAAACTTTATTTGTAACAGTTTTGAACGTTTCAAGGTCTTCAACATTTGACTTCAAAAACAAATATTATTCCTTTTTTTTTATAGTCAATGAGTTATTGTGATGTGATATAATGAATTAGTAGCAAATTTGAGGCAACTTTCACCGTCCTATTAATTTTAAACAAATGCGTTTAAGTTTTAATTAAATCAGCAAAATTGTAATTTTTCAATTTGCTGCAATTCTTGTGAAATGAAAAATAATTTTTTTTTGTGTTTGTGGTGCATACGCAATAACAAAATTTAAGTTTAATGTTCTCCTTTTTATTTTCAATATAATGAACAGTATGTATTTCCTTTTTTATTAGTCATCTACTTATATTTCACTTCAGCTTAAATTTCTCATGTGTATATTTTTTTTATAGATTCGTAGTTTGAAAAATGATAAATGCATACAAAAAGGTTCTGTATCTGCTGCACAGCAAAATATTGGAAAAGTGAAGTTGTTTCCTTGTGTGTTTGAAGTTTATCCAAAACAGGTTATTCATTTTTAAAAATTTTAGCATAGTATATAAAAATAATTTTTTTTAAAATTAACTGCTCAAATTTAGTAAGAGAATACTTTGTACTGAAGGTGTATTTAAAAATCTTTTTATTTGAAATGAATTTTCAAATATTTAACAGTCACAGGTTTAAAATAATAAACATTCACAGTACAAAAATTATAATGCTCTTTGTCTTTGTAGAGAAACTTAAAGTAATTTTACTTACTATTCAAGTTTTTAGACTATCTAAGCTCATTTTTATAAGAAGAGTTTATAAAATTTATTTTTATGTTCTTATTAGTCAACAAGCCATTTAAAAAAGCAATAAAGTTTAGTTTTGAATTTGTTTTCAATTAAATCACTTATGATTACCAAATTTATCCAATTAAATGCTTAAACATGGCGCGTAGCGTTTTTAAAAAGTGATTAAAGGTGCTTATTTTCGATTTTTGTTTTTTAAAAGCCCTTAAAGGTGCTTTTTTCATGGGGTGTTTTTAAAACGTGCTTAATTTTCCCTTTACGAAAATGAGATTTTCTTCAATTTTCGCCACGTATTATGCAAAAGCGTTTTTTTCAAATGTGTTTACACATTGTAAAAGACCATGTAAAATAATAAAAAGCTATCAACTGTGTAGCTTTTTATTACTTTACATGGCCTTTTGTAATTATAAAAGATTTTAAACTAATTCAGTGACACCTTTGTAAATTGACCACTTGTGATGTATTACTTTAGTGGTCAACTAACTTATGGAAGGACGAACAAGTTTTTTTGCTATTATTTCTTATATCAAACTATTCTTATATATGCCATGTTAAACATATTATTTTCTTTTTTTAATGTGTTATTGATAAAAATAAATATAAATGCATTCTGGTATCCAAAAGTTAAGAATACTTTTATATTGGACAAATACATGGAAGTATTCTTAACTTTTGAACACCAATGTAATTATTTTTTTTTTTTCGTATTAAGTAGCAAAAGGAATTACAATTAATTACAGATATTTTAATATTAATATTATATTCATTTTACTCAACCTCGTGAATAATTTTAATACTTTTATCATGTCATTAAGAGCATGCAAGAAATTATAGCCAAGTTTCCAATGATATGAAGAAAACAAATTTAAAATATAACTTTATTGAAAATGTAGCTTTAAATAAAACATGGCTCGACAGAAATAAATTAAACGTATTATCGCTGTTCTTATTCTCCACATTTAACTAAAGCAGTAATTGTACAGTTCGCAAAAAAAAAAGATATCACCCTGAATAACTTTCGTTCTAATGATCGGATTTTCACGAACTAAGTGTTAATCTTAATGGTTCTTGAGGGTGACCTCAAATATGCTAATTAATTAGTGCTAACTATTAATTAAGTTACGAAATCAGACACAAAAACGTACTTTCTCTGAATAAACATATATTTTTTCTTACATATTTGGATTCTTAACCTTCAAAATATAGGGGGTAGCCGCAATCTGGGAAATATGGTCCCCATAGTTTGGTCAGGAGAGCGATCCAAAGTTCGTACCCCTTAATGTTAATTTCACTTTTTACGTTTTTAGTCATATTTTAAAAACTAATAAAGGAATTCGAAGAAAATTTCACCCAGTCATAAAACTCATTTACCCAAAGATAATTTCACGAAAAAAATAATTTTTAATAATTGTTAATTACTTTTTATTATTTAATTAAATTAAGGATGAAAAATTTTTGAATTACAAGGTAGGAATTATTTTATACCATATTAATCTACATATTTTTCAATTGAAAAATCTAAAGTTTCAACTGTTTTTATTTATTAGAAGCTGAGAAAAATTAAAATTAATTATTTTTAAAAAAATAATTTGGCGACAATGAAGAAATGATTAAATGGAGCGATTAATATTAAAATGTGATAAACTTGCGAGGAACTTGACTTCGCGCGCTTAGCATAAAATTTCATTCATATTTTTTTCGCTAATAATCGTTTGCTTATCTTTTCATTTTTATTTTTTTAAGCTATAAAATACGATGTTTCTTCTTTAGTCGTCTAAAATTCTATTTGCAATTTAGTAAAGAAATTTGAATAAAACATTTTATTGAATAAAATACATTTTATTCAGAGAATGTGGAGTTTTATAAAAGCATGCTTCTGATAGAATATGATTATACAACAGATTGTGCTTCTTTAATGTGATTTTTTTTTATTTTTTTTTTCTCAATAACTGATAAAATTTCAATAATATACATACGAATGAATAAATTTGGAATAAAATATTCATCAATTTCTTGAATATATATTTTATAAATATTAATAAAAATACGCAGTCAACATTTTTAAGCATCTCTCACAACATCGCAAATTTCTCAAAATCTTATAGGGTAAACTAACCAGTGAAGGAATACTTAAGCTTAGCTTGTCTTTAAAAAAAAATCATAAAAATTTCAAAATTTGTAATTTTAGCTAAATGACGTATTTGTTATTAAATGCATGTCGACATATTTGTTATTAAATGCAAATTATGTAAAAAAAATTTAGATAACTTACATAATATTGTTTTAAGCTTTTGGTGGTTTAAATAATAAGTAGTAAGATAACCAAGTGAAGGAACAGTTCTTAAATTGAATAAACACTAAATTTTCCAGTGAATGAACACTTAATTTTGAGAATGTTTGATGCTCGTTAGGAATCCTTAGGCCACACAGATATCTGTCGCCCTGTAGATGCCTGAATTGACGGATGTTAACACAGGCGGGCATTAGGAAAAAAAAATCTTTTAAGTTTTCGTGCCCCCATTTCAGTATCTTAAGGGCCTTACGAGCTCTGTTTAAAAAGAGAGTATCATATCAGATATATATATATATATCTGATATATATAAAACAAAAATAATCATAGTAGCAGTATTTGGTGGTAAATGTAGCTTATCGTAATTGAAGAATATGCTGTGCGACATTTTATGGTGAATTTGCGAACGTAAGTTTCAGAATGTATCGAAACATGTGGATGCTATTTGCTAATCATCTTTATCCAAAGAAAACCATGTAACGTAAATATCTAGCAAAATGAAGCAATTTTTTAAACAATGAATCATACAATATGCAACATATTATTTCTATATCTTATTCTTAAACATAACATATTTCAATGTTTTTAAAATGCCACTAAACATTCAGCAATTCATTGAGTTATAGAAAAAAGAAATCGTAAATTACAGAAAACCTTGTGAATGTGCATTAGAATTACTATACAATCTACATTTTATTTTTCATGCACTTTTTTTTCCTTCAAACTTTCATGCCTAGAAGACTCGATTAAAGCTGTAAAAATCATTATCCCTAAAATTTTGTATATAGCTATTATAAGTTATGTTAATTTGATTTTAGTATGAAATCCTCGAATAAACATAGCAAAAATAGCATAATCTAAATAATATCAGATAAAAAGTTCATGTATTTAAATTCTGAAAACTTATAAATCGATTCAAATTTTCTTTTCAAAAGAGATTAAAATAATTTTTTATTTTATTTATTTATTTATTTTTTTTGCTTTTTGGACATAAATGAACTTAAAAATTGTCTATTGCCTAGAAACTTCGAGGTGTTTTCTATTAACTATTAATTAAACCTCTCAGAGCAATCACAAAACATTATTTCAATTTTTTTACAGTCAGAAATTGGTTGCCTAGCAACCTAGTAAAATTAAGCGTTTCTCTTTTGAATCAGTCAAGGGTTATCTTAAAATATTTATTTGCGCAGGCGACTTTTTTTGGCGGTTTTCTGGACTATCGCCAAATATATAAACCTTTATTGCAACCCAATTTACGACCCAATTGTTTTAAAATTTTGTCTACCCCCCCTAATTCAAGTGTCTAGATTCCAAATATGTAAAAAAAAATATATGTTTATTCAGAGAAAGTACGTTTTTGTGTCTGATTTCGTAACTTAATTAATAGTTAGCACTAATTAATTAGCATATTTGAGGTCACCCCCAGGAACCATTAAGATTGACACTTAGTTCGTGAAAATCGGATCATTGGAACAAAAGTTATTCAGGGTGATATCTTTTTTTTTTTTGCGGACTGTACAGTGCACAAAAAAAAAAACTCCCTGAATAACTTTTGAATGAACTAAGAGTCAATCTTAATGATTAGAAGGCCTCACCTCAAATATTCTAATTAATTAATAAATACAGATAACATTTTAAGTTTTGAAATTAGACACAAGAATCTACTTTATCTGAATAAACTTTTTTTGTTGTTGACAGATTCTGATTTTTGGCCTTCAGAATACAGAGAGCAGTCATAATCTACTAAATATAAACCAAATAGTTTAGTTTGAAAGGTTAATGATACTCTTACTTTTCGGGTATCTCTCCGTAACTTTTTAAATGAATTTAAAAAGTTTTATACAATTATAAAAGTTGTTTATTCAAAGTTAATTTCATGTGAAAAATAACTTTCAATAATATTAATATTCCAAAAAATCTTTGAATAGTAAGATGTATAAAATTTTGCATCCTTTCACAGAAGGCATTAAGTAGCAAAATATAAAATTTCAGTGGAATCGATCTGACTGTTTCTAAATTATCAAATTTTAAAAAAGCAGTTTACTTAAAATTTGATTTCTACTAGAATGTTTGATGCATGCAGTTCATCAAACATTTATACAAATTTCAAAATAAGAAAAAGTCTTTAAAATAAAAGTGTTCTTTTTTTCTCCAGCTTTTTGTTTATAACGAAAAAGGGCAAGTGATGACAGATGAGTCGATATGCTTGGACTCACCTGAAGGTGCTGAAGACACTTATGTTGTGATGCTAGCTTGTAGCGATTTATTGAGACAGAAATGGAAATATATTCCAACTGTAAGTCATGCTGCTTATTTTTAAATGCTTACATAAAAGTATGTTTAATACATTTTTGTTTCTATAAACATATACAGTCGTCCCCACTTAATCGCCCCTCGGATAATCGAATAACCCGCTTATAGTGAACCAAATCTTTTTATATTAAACTAATGTTAAATTTCCCCGTTTAAACGGTTATTTGTTGTTTTTTGCCCCCGCTTAATTGCATAAAGAAGTGGTACTGAAATGAAAAAAAAATTTTTTTTTTTGAGAAATGTTTCACCAGCTAAAATACAATTTCCCTTTTTAAGATAAGGATACAAGATGGTAATTTCAATAGGGACTTCTTATTCATTAGTAGGTGCTTCGGATGAAGTTGAAAAATTAATCAAATCTTGCTGCCAGTTATACATTGGAGTAAACGAAGTGTGTTTTACTCCTCTTTGACTTACTTCACTCGCACATCATTTAGTATGTAAAAAAGGAATAGAATGATTTGTTTTTAGGTCAAGACTTGTGGTCCCCTCTTGATGCATTATTAAGTTTTAAAAATCTAATATACTAGTGTAAAGAATATTTTCTCTAAAGTACTAGAATATTTGCTTAATCCTGTGAATAATTTTGAGTTGGTTGCAAATTGAGAGCGAAAAGGGATGATTTAAATTAATTGAAAAAAAAAAAGAATCTTAGAATCAATAAATTTCAAAAAAAATCCCCAACTAAAATAGCGCATTAATTAGGAATTTCTCAAGTTTCGAAGATTTTTTAAAAAAATAATTCTGAATGCGTTTGAAAGGAATATGCACAAGTCATGAAAATTTTAGTAGAAACTAAAAGGGAAAATCTAATTTTGATAAATTGACGAATTAAACTGGTACAAAAAACAGTCTTCAATTATAGAATTTTTCGGATGGGATTAAATAATATTTCAGTTCCAACATGATTCACCAACATTGATTTATTTTTATGTAACTTTAAATGATATTTTTTTATGATACTAAGGCAGAAAGTTTTAATTATAATTATTTATTGATCATAAAACTGATTTTATTTCATCGAAACGCTACACTACGCCTTAAATACCATTAAAAAGTAAAATTTCACAAAAATTCAGAATTTAAGATTGATTATAGCACTCCCCTTTTAATCGAATAACCCGCTTAATAGCATAGATTCGGCTGGAACCGATGTTATTCCTTTAAGCGGGGTTGACTGTATATATATATAAATTCCAAATTACAACAGCGCCAAGCTGCTAACGTTATAACTAGAAGTTTTACTTAAGCTGATTCTTTATTAATTTTACGGGCAGTGTTTGTTCTTTTAAAAAGGATAGTCTATTGGGTTATTTTATGGACAGTGTGCATTCTTTTACTTGGGATGTTTCAATATTTATAGTATGTGCAATGTTACTTATTTTACACGCCCATATTTACTACAATGTAAAATTACAGGAGATTCATAATTGCAAGGGCTAAATATGGATTTTTGTCTTTTTGAAGAAATTAATCAGATTGATGGCTGACCACATTGCCATCATGTGGTTGGTCATGAAATGGTGGTGCATTAACATCCATAATTCCCATTGGCTGACAATTCTTTTTCATTTTTTTTTATAAATTATAATAATAAATGTACACTGTATTGCATCTTATTTTTCTTTCAATTAGTAGCTCTATTTTTGTGTACAATATATCTCCAAACTTTTGCTGTAGATTCAGACTTATACTTAGCAATTAGGAGTTAATTGTTTTGCAGTGACTTCAACATTTCTTACTATCAAAAAAGTTCTATTAATCTCAATAAAAACAACCAGTCATAGATTGAATAAATTATCAGTTGCTAGTTGAGAAGGAGTATTAATTCCAATCATTTGTATTTAACTATTACAAATGTTACTTTTTAACTCCAAAAGAAGTATTAAAAGCATGAATAGAATGCTTTTTATTGAACAATTTTCTTAATTTTAAAGTTAGATATTTTTTATTTGTGTATTCTCTATACTTTTATTAACTTTTCAATGTGTTTTCGAATTTTTATGTGTCTTAAATTTTATAGTAAAGTGTAGAATGGTTTATCTGTATCTCATATTTTTTATTCTTATTATTCTAGAAGCAAATATTTCTTCATATCAAATCTGACCTGTGTTTGAGTCTTCCATCAAAATCAAGACCTGAAGCTTTAACCCTTCAGACATGTGATGGATCCACGAGCCAAAAATGGGATTTTGAATCTGTGGATTGGACAAGTTAAATTTTATTGATTACATTAATTTCCAGTAGATACGCCCCACCTGTGAAAAACATCGCTAAAAATTTCAATAATCATCCTATAAGCTTCACTGTCGTAAAGGTGGCATTTCCATTTTTTACTCATTAACATAAGTATAAAATATCACTAGATTTATTCAATTATATTGACAAAAAGTACTATATATACAGGGTTCTCACAGTCTTTAAAAACTGCTTAATTTTAATGTTGGAAAATAAGGGCCCGTAAAAGTACTTAATTTTGGTTCAAGATTTTTAAAAGTGCTTAATTTTTTGGCATCACTATGGTTGAAAGGAAAAATTTTTCAGTTCAATTTTTTAAAACAAAATGTCGTTCTTTTATCTCTTAGAATTAAACAGCGCATCGAGGGTAAAGCATATTAGAGAGACAAAAATTAATGTGGGGGGGGGAGCTACAGACAAGGGGAAGAACGCGTGTCCTTTCATTAATATATTGGTTCTTTCATTAATATGTTCTGCCTTTTGCCTAGAATGATACCCTGTGAGGAAAGTGAAGCATTCTAAAATAAAAGAATAGTGTGGACAAGGGGGATACTGCACATGGGGGGGGGGTAGTTTCAAGGTACCTAAGTTGAAGACCCACACTAACCTTCAAAATTGACAGAATTCAGTTCTACTGGTAACCCATCTGCTTATAACTATTTCCTAAAATCTTGAAGTATTAAATAAATTTGTATAATATTTCAATGTGTAATAAGTAACTGTACATTTATAGAAAGCATTAGTTTTTAAATAAATCTACTGATATCGCAAAATTGTAATGTGTGGCTTTGGGAAATTAATTCTTCGAATAGGCCACACATCTTGACAAGTGAAGTTTTTAACACACATACGCTGTGGCTTATCTACCAGAAATTACTGCACTTTCAATTGCTGTCAAATCAAATTTTTGTTCTCAATTTTAAGTTAGCTTAAATATCACCATTGATTATTATAAAAAGAGAATCGTCGATCATACTCTTGGAAGGAAAACCTATGCATAACTTAAGTTTTTTTTTTAATTTATACTGTTGTTTTTAATTGTCTTGTCCTTGTTTAAACTGTTGGGTAGGATTTATTAGGAAAAAGCAGGAAACTGCTGATCGGTTTTGTTTCAGGGAATTTCGCTTATTCTAAATCTCACTCTCTTTCTGTGATATTTTTTTTTAACATTCCTGTGTGAAGGTGCACTTCTACAATGTTTCATCGTTATGTTTTTTAATTATTACTGAAATTTCATAAAATTGTACTAATGCTATTCAAAAAAATGCATGATATTTTATTCTGGGTGGAGTTATTATGTGATATTTTTTAAGTGAAAAATAAAAAGCACCAATATTTTTATTATAAATACTTGTGTTTAAAAACTTTTTGCTGATAAGCAATAAATAAGTGCTCTGGATGATTTAAAATGATGCTACATGATTTATATATGAATAGCTTTTATAAAATCTGTTTTTAAATTATCTTTTTTTTTCATTATAAATATTTGTGTGTAAAAGGTTTTTGCTGATAAGCAATAAATTAGTGCTCTGAATGATTTAAAATGATGCTACATGATTTACATCTGAAAGTGTTTTTTGAAATAATGTAAAACATTTTATCCAAGCTGATGTTGCAAATGATTTTTAAAAAAATTAAAGAAACATAGAGAGGCATTATTTAAAAAAATTTTAAACAATATTATTTTCCATTCCATTGGTATTTCTATCTTTCTGCATCTGTTTCATATCTTATTTTAAAAGCTGAAAATTTCTAAGAAATATTTTTTTATAAAAATCTTTGGAATTTTTATATGGTAGTTACTTTTTTAATATATATTTTAATTAATTTGTTTTTGTGGTAGGCAGGCAATTCTTGCAATTAAAGTTTCAACTGGAACTTTGTATCAGGCAAAAGTGCAAGTTTAAACCATTTCTTGACTGTTACAAGCAGAGTTTATAATCATTCAAAATTAATTTGCTTAAAAATATTATTTAACACCATTTACTATTTTAATACTATATACACTAAAAACTGTGATTTTCATGATATTATTTGCCAGAATCAATGGTTCAAAACAAGTTGGGGATAATATTTGTGTAGATTGATCAAGAGATATTTTACAAAGCATTTATACAATCCCACTTACAAAAGTACTAATACTACAACAGTAACAGTACCTGTATAAGATTCATATTAGAGCAGATTTATATAAATATGGTAAGCATATCTTCTGAAGAAGAATATATTCAAATTAAAATCAATTTTATATCCAGTAATAAAATATTTTTTGTAATATTACAAAATTTATAAGTTTTTATTCAATATTTATGCATTCCAATTCAGTATTAATGTAGTTTTGAGTCATGTCCTTCTTATTTCCTACTACTTTATTTTCTTAGATTTAAACTTGTTTTCTGTTAAAGGTATCATTTTTAATTCATTAATATTTCATTTTAAAAATTTATTCGTTGTAGTATTGTGTACTTATAAATCTGTAACAATGCCATAAGTAAATTTTATTTTTTCAAAAAAAATAATAATTACCATAAGACACACGCATGCATCTACAATGGTTTACAAACTTATATTCATAAGATCATCATTACATTTTAGCATTTTGATAAAGCTCTTTGACTGATTTTAGCTCAATAAAACCCTGAAACCTACATTTACATATACACTTCATAATGTATTTTATACAACAAATTTCAATTCCTTTATTCAGGTTGAAACAGCTTAAATCTTGTTATCATCCAAGTGGTTATTTTATACTGTTTGGTACATTTTGTGTTGTTTGTTAAAGTCTTCCATTGTTTTTTTAAATAAATATTTTGTACCTGACAGTGTTTCATTACTTGTATGCTCTGTTACTTTTTTTCAACAACTATTATTTTTGAAGAAGAATACTCTAGAGCAGTGTTTCCCAAACTTATGACTTTTGTGTACCCTTTCTAAATTTTTCGTAACGCTGCGTACCACTAATTTGAAAATAAATGTATTTTTTACTATAAAAAAATTGCACGAAAGTTAAAAATCACAACTGGCTGTTGACACCACTAATTATTAACTGTTAACTCTGCAAAAAATAGCCGATAGAAAAATAGGTAATCGTAAATTTTCATGGCTAGCTTTGTTCTGAAATAAAATATTTTGGAATTTTCGTTTGTTGCAAGATATTTCGCAAAAGAAAGCGTACCCCCGCTAAACTGTTCCCGTACCCCTGGGGGTACGCGTACCACACTTTGGGAAACACTGCTCTAGAGTATCTATTTTTATTTCTAATTATGTTAGTTTGTAATGATAACAGTTGTGAAAAGTGTGTTCATATTGCCTTTTTTTTTGTCATTATTTTGATTCATAAAATAGATGGCTTTGGGAATTCCAGGGATTTGGGTAACCTTTTTTTAAATGAAAGATGAAAAAAGAAACTTTTCTTTCTCACTACGGTTTTCAGTGAGCAGTGTTGTGTCTCTTTCTACTTGGGCAAAAATGTTTTTTCTGTTTCTCAACCTCTCAGAATTTCGCTACTAGCTCAAATTTAAGTTTTATAGGAAGGAAAAGAATTCTAAATCCAGTTGGTTTTTTAAGTGTCTGTTACTCAAAAGTTAATTAAAAAAAATTTTTTTTTTACATAAAATCTGAGATTGGCTATATTTATTGTTATTAAAAATACTTTCAAAACAGAAAAGCGCTGTGGGCGATAAATTATAAAAAAAGCACTAATTTCCTAGGGATTTTAGATTTTAAATATGTTTCAAAACCTCACAAATCAGAATAAATTTGAAATTTAGTGTTTCTACTATTTTATATATGATTATTTTTATTTATTAACATGATTAATAAGGTGAAAAGTGAAACAATTGGTCATGGGCCAAAAAATGGTTAAAATCATCAAAAATTTAATCTCTTTATTAATAAATAGTACTCCTTTAAAAATAAATTTTGAATTAAAATTTTAAATCTAACCCTATTTGACAAAGTTATACATAATAGTATCATGTAACAAGCAACATTTTGATCATAAAAGTTTATAAACTCCAAGACTGTTGATTCACATACTTCAGCGAAAATATATAAGAAATTGAAAGAATATAATTATAATTGAAATAAAGAAAATAAATAAAATTTGTCCTGATAAAATTCAGACAGAAAACTTAAAAAAGTTTTCCAAATTCAAAATGTTTTATAAGAAAATATTACCTAGCTGCAAAGAAAAAATAAAATTAATTATAAAACTCAGATAAAATTTATTTTAAAAATTTTCTAACAATAACAAATTGAAAATAGACATAAATTTATTTCTTAATATTCAATAAAATAAATTTTATTATACAGTTTTAGTTACTGCTAGCTTCTTCTTAGGTTTTGTCCATGTGTAAACACCATGACTCAATATAGCTAATGCACCATATGCTGCAAAGGTTATCTATAATATAAAACATAAGCATAAATGTAGTTGAAAAGTTCAATGCCAAAGTGCTAATCAGTTTCTTAATTTATAAATTGTAAAATCCTTTCAGGGGCAAAGAAATAAAAACCATCTCATTAATTTTTTACAATAACTTAAAATTGCAATAGTTTTTATCTCTTAAACAACAAGGTTTTTATTAAACACTTTTAATTTTAAAAAATACATTAATAAAGTTTTTCATTCATAAAATTAATTTTAGATGTGCATACAATGCAACGACAATTCTTAACTAAAATTTTGATTTAAATTTTTCTACCCTGCAAAGAGTCAAACATGAGTGCCTGCTTTTAATCTATACATTTGTTGTTATTGTTGACGTATGCCATTAAGGCAGAGGGGGTGCGATTGTTCTTGTTTTCCAGTGGCGCCATCTATGGCCAAGAATTCTACTTCTGTCACACCCGTTTAAAGGGTGAACCCATTTATACATCGATTCAGTCATCCACAGATCGTAATTTCGACCTGAACCAGAGAACGATCAATCTCCAATTCAGTACCCCCAGAGATATTGATTTGTTATGGGAACATGGAGGACTTTGAGACTCGACAGATTTAACGTGCATCTGTCACCATTTACTACACGGGGAGTCTTCGGCCGGCAGGGATCGAACCCATGACCACTTGGACATGGGCCCAGTGCCGTACTGACCAGGCTATCCCGGCCCATCTATACATTTACTTATAATTTAAGCATTCTTTTTATTTGAAAAGCTACTTCAACAATTTTCAATATAATAAGTGCTTGAAAATAATGGTCCATTGGTTCAAGATCACTAGAAAATAAATATTAGTGGTCTCCCGAACCAACAATCAATGCAAAGGGCTGCCTGGTTTTTTGTGTTATGGCCTGTTTAAGTGTCACAGAAAAGCACATTTCATCATCAACCCCAATGATAGCTTCACAACCTACATTGCTTTTTCTCAAAAAAGAAAGTTACTATAGCCAGTTAAAATATATTAATTTATCAAAAATATTACTGGTTTATTTTTGCCACCGCCCCAATTTTCAAGAAAAAAGAAAAGAGGCTTTACAATCCTGCTGGGCTTCTTTTTCAAACTAAAATCACTGTGCTGACTGTAAAAAGATTAAAAAAAACTGTTAAAAGACTTAGAAACAGGTAAAATGCATCTTACTATAATCGTAGTAATAAAACCGAACAATTATAAGGTTCCAACATAATATTGAAATAACTAAAATTATTCTAAAATTGCAGAGTTTTACTGAGTTTTTAACTATTTTCTTGCTAGTTGTTAGCTATTTTTTTTAATTTTAAATGTTTGAATGCTAATAGATATCTAAAATACTTGCATTGCAAAATTGATCTGGATTACATGAACATTATTAACTCTATGTAGCGACCACCTCTATTTACGACCACTTTTAAGAGGCACGGAAGTTTTTCCATAGACTTGATGTTGAAGATAACCTTTAGGAGAGACCAGTGATACCTCTCCCAGCGACCGGGCAGATATCTGCCAGGGCTAAAGAGAATAGAAGAACTAGTTCACTCCGCTCTTAGAGCTGAAGCTACGATTTCCCTCCTCATGACGTCACTGTGTCCACAGATCTCGGAGATCGCATATTATGATAACTTCGCATCTTTCTCTTTTTAAAAATAAGTTAGTCTTTTTCTGGTTATGAGCTTTCAAACTTTACGTAATTAACACATATTTTCGTTCATAAACATAGTTCAAAAAAACTTTCTTGGCCATTATATTACGAAAAATACCATTTTAAACTTATAAAAATGTTTTACTAGTTGGCGAAAATTACACTATAAATACTTTATTTTAAAAAGTTCAGTTTTAACTTTAATTATTAAGAAAAATTAAAGCATATATCGACACTTTTTTTATCTACATATTCTTTTATAACGATAAGTTAAGTTAAATTTAGAATCCCTGATTTTAAAATATGTCGTTAATAGCAATTTGTTCATACTTAATCATTAGGAAACATCAACCTTAAACGCTAATTACTGAAACAAAATAATAATTTAGGTTCATAATGACATTAGAAATTTTACAATTGTTTATAGACATTTAAATTTACGATGATATAATTTATAGATATTTAAATTGAAGAGAATATAATTTTTAAAAAAAATCATAAATATTTAGAATAACTACATTAAAAAATATGTTATGAAATTAGGAGAATTTCAACTATATACTATATATTTTATTTATACTTTTTATTTACATTTTAATTTTCTTTGACTTTATCCATTTTTTAATTCTTTTCACCTGCCTTTCTTTTTGAAGTAACGAGGCGGTTTCAATTTAGATAATGAATTTTTATAAAAGTTCTTAGCTACAGAATAAACGTATTGCTGTTTTATATTAACTGTGTCATTTCGGAATACATTCTTTACATAGTAGTTCATTTACTTTAGGGAACACGCCGAAAATTATATTTTTTCCTTTTGTTTTTCTATCAAAATTTTTACACGTTGCAATCGCGCAAACTGGCATTTCGATAATAGTTTTAAATTCTCGTAAATTCACTGCAAAAACTGAGGAAAGTCATTAAAGAAAATAACAAATGTCTTAGAATATCTCGCAAAAAGAAATGCTCCAATATTAGTTAGAGCTAGTAAGGCCGAACGCTCCGTTCTTGAAGTAAAAAGGAGAGCTTTGCGCCAAAGTGACGTCACTAGAGAAAATCTGAGGATTGGCGCGGCGAGAGCTACTTCAAAGGAGTGAACCAGCCCTTCTATCTTTTTAGCCCTGGATATCTGCACCAAATGCGGGAAAGATCAAATAAGGAAACACGAAATAATATCAAAACAAAAAATTTAACAAAACAAATAAGTAGATTAAAATGTATTCAAAATATTTGTGTGAGGGTCTTATTTAGCGAACTCTTTTTTATGATACAACCTCATGTTACAGTCTGAGTGCACTAAAGATGTTGCTATCCATGATTTACTTCAAGAGTTGAAAGTTTTTTAAAAAAAACAAACATCCTAAACAAACAAACCACTTTTCATCTTTTAAAGCTAACTCATTTTTACGATATAAAATTAAATACAAACTTAAACAAAAAACTAAATTGTTTATTTATTTAAAATAGCTTTATCATTCATACTTGGTAAATTTATTTTTAGACATAATTACATCAGATGGGATCATTTTTTAGACGCTAAATTTTATTCATCTATCCGTCTTTTCATGATGCTAACAGAAGTGGCCTTACGGCACCACGAAAATGACACAGAATAAAATTAAAATCGCTTGAGAAAAATTGTGCACTTTCGATAAGAATTTTGAAGTCAATGAAGGTAACCTCTAAGAATGACCAACCTTCAGCAATGACCATTTTACTGTGGAACAGAGAGTTGGTCGCTCCCAAGAGGTTTCACTCTAAATGAAATAAATAAATTTAAAAAAGCACTGACAAGGAGAAAAATAATTATCAAAAAATAAATCATTTGGGCAGTGCAGCAGTAAAATTATTCAATATCTAATCTGCTTTGAAACCGCACAAACAAGTTTAAAATAAGTATTGTACAAGACATTAATTATATGTTATTAGCATTACTACTGGATTTACTAATCATGACTTACTAGTTATAACATTCAAATTAAACAAGAATTACTACACGATTTTAATGTAGCAATTAAAGAAGTGATTCGTGGATAATCTAAAAAGTAATGTAGTGATTATAGAAGTAATTTATCGAAATTGTAGTTGTAAATGCAACAACTATAAAAAAAGAAATATCTTACATTAACTCTTCCTCGAGTTGTAGAGGTGTTGAAATATTTTTGCCATCCTTTAAACTGTGCTTCATTCACTCCCCCAGCCATTTTATGCTACCTGGAAATAAATTCTTTAAAGAAAGATGTTCCTTATCCTTAAAAAATAGATTTTTGTTAATTATTACTGCTTTATACAAAAAAGAAATTTTGCTTTTAGTATTCAGAAATGTTTAATGCTTTGCAGTAAAAAAAATTTCGCTTTCAGTATTCAGAAATTTTTAATTATCACTGCGTTATACAAATAAGAAATTCTACTTTTAGCATTCAGAAATTTTTGATTGT
The DNA here is from genome assembly GCF_043381705.1 of Parasteatoda tepidariorum. Classification (NCBI taxonomy): domain Eukaryota; kingdom Metazoa; phylum Arthropoda; class Arachnida; order Araneae; family Theridiidae; genus Parasteatoda; species Parasteatoda tepidariorum. The sequence continues at coordinate 2,913,880 of NC_092213.1, forward strand.
TACTGCTTTGTACTAGAAACAAATTTCGCTTTTAGTATTCAGAAATTTTTAATTATTACTGCTTTATATTAAAGAGAAATTTTACTTTTAGAATTCAGAAATTTTTAATTGTTACTGCTTTGACTAAAACGAAATTTTGCTTTTCGTATTCAGAAATTTTTATTTTTTACTGTTTTACACTGACATAAAAATGGCTATTAGTATAAAGAAATTTAAAAAAGAAAAAAGATTTGTAATGCATAGAGCTGTGAGGAGAGAATATTCTCAAAAAAATAATCAAGAAAAACAAGAAAATTCTTGTGAAGATAAAATTTAGAAAATAATTGAGAACATTCCTTTTTCTTCAATCATCAAAATTGTGTATTAAATGTGGTTCAATTATTATTCCCAAACAGATAACAAATTCTGTCTAGGTATAATCACCATACAATAGATTCTTAGTAATTTTTATCTCAAGACTTTTTTTTTTTTTTTTTTGAAAGTTTGAGAATTTTTTTTCTGAACATATAATTTTGATTTTTGTCTTTTTTTTCTGAAACAAAAATTTAAAATTTTGTAAGATTAAATATTTCTTATGAAATCTTTATTTTAGTTTTGAAAAAAAAAATACCAAATTGTAGGAAAGAAATTTGAAATTAGTTGACAAAAAGCTGGTCTAATTCTTTATAAAAATGAAAGTTTTTTAAAATCTTCCAACGAAATTTTGTATTGTTGACAAATAAATATCTTCATGATCAGAAGATAAAAAATTCATTTTCTCTTGTACAATCTTTGTTGTCTTCATTTACTCTGTGATTAATAGCTGAACCTGGTACTATAATTCTTAAGAATACAAATTCTAAAATAAGAATAATATCTTAGGAGCATAATTTATGATTAAAACTGTTTTGAATGTTTTCAGAACAATGTTCAAGGAATGCTGGTTTCATTTTAATTATGGAATATTGTTACTATATCAAATTTATTATTTATGCTTACACCTAATACATTTTTTTATCTTTATCAAATTAATTTATTAAAATAATTATTTTAGAATTGTTCCGAACAATTCATGAAAAATGTTTCTCTTTTATTTTAATCTGATAAAAAATCTTAAACAAAATGCATTAAAAATTATGTTCAAATAATTTTTTCGAATCACTGTTCAAATCATTTTTTAATAATCAGAACAAATTATTTCACTGTTTATATTTACATTCATTATTAAAGTATTTTTTAATTTTTAAGGTATTAATTACCAAGTAAAATAAGTACTATTATACTTGGTACTATTATATAGGTACTATATATATTGTACTATATATATTGTACTATTATATTATATAAATATTGGCTAGGACAATATTCTTGAATGTTCAACTTGATATGAATAATTCCGATAATAATATTCTTCAGATGATTATTACCGAGAAATTTACATCTCTATTATGAATATGCACCTGGATTCAAGTGTTTTTTTTTGCCCAAATTGGCCATAATAGCTGCCAATGTTAGGCTTGAATTGTACTTCTTATCACAGATCTGTGTGATGTAATAATCGGGAAGTGGGGGTAGAGTTTTAAACACTGAGCAAAGTTGTAATCCGTGTTTATTTTAAGCTTTATTGCCAGATATAAATTTGCCTGGAAATTCAAGACACTGGTGTTTTAAGATTAAAGAAACGCCCAGATTTTTTTTTCTCTTCAATTTATCTACATTGCGCAGATAAATTAAGAATGCTCAAATTAATTTAAGTAATGCACAGTATCCATTTGAAGTGATGTGCCCTATGTCTAAGTGTGAAATTAATTTTAATTGAAGGCATTTTATTTTGAATGGCGGAGTAAGTAGAGTGTGTGTTAAGAAATAAATCTGTTATATGTGAACAAATTTAATATGAGCATGAAGTCAGTTTTTTATTATTGTGCATTTGCTGAAACAAGGATTAAAGATTGGTTTATTTCAAGGTCTTTTGAAGAAAAGAAAAAAACATTTTATAAGAATAACTTCAATATGTTTATTCTATGTCTGCTTAGCATCGTTAAATAATATTTTTGCGTTTATTAACAGCTGTGTTTTTAACATTTATAGCCGAGAAAGAAAAACAACACATTTACTGTAGCAAAATAATAGATTGGTATTATTTCAATATGTAATCTACCTCTGTAATAGACATTCATTTTTTTAATAGTTGAGTTTTAGTTTTCTTCTTTCCGAGCTATTGCCTATCATACATTTGTCCTGAATACCTTGCATTGATGTTTTTTTTAAGACTAAGTACCACTGCACAGCATACATTTGCCTAGGAAATTCTACACTGAGGTATTTTTCTTAAAGGTTTAGTACAATTGCCCAGTATACCCTACTCTGTTTTTTAAGGTTAAGTACCATTGCCAAACATACCCTACACTGTTGCTTAAAATTGACTGTAATATAAATGAACTTGGAATGTCCGATTTAGCATCGAGTGCACATAAAACAGTTCCCTGGAGGCTAACATTTAATATAGATCTGCAGTCATTTTTGAAATGGGTGTTATGTGTTTAAAAATGGCCGTAATACAAGTCAACTTTAAATTTAATAGGGTTGAAATATTTCATTCTGTTTTTGGCAAAAGACGAAAGCAATGCTAATAAAAATGCATCAAAAGTGGTTAGTAACAACAAACATTGAGTGAAGTTGCACAACAAATCTGTTCCAGAAATTCTTAATTGCTACTACTTGACACTAAAAGAAAATTTCGTTCTTGGTATAAAGAAATCTTTATTCTACCTTAATTGAAAATTCTTAAAAATAAAATTGCATAGCATACATCATTTTAATTAATGATTTTAATCAAAAACCAAAAATGGTTGTAGAAGCTGAAGATATGGGGGAGATTTCCACATGTTTCACAAGTTTTGGCAACTTCTGGGCAGTGGCCCATGAGAAACTAAAAAAAAAACATCACAGAAAGGGACCAACTCAAAAGTTATAACTCGTAACCACCTCCAGACAAACGTCTACAAGTTTGTTTTCTTTTGCAAGTTGAAAATCTATTTGGCACCTTGGCAACTGTAGTTTGCACGACATATCACGATATGGAAACACTCTCTCAGAGAAACTAAAAAAACATTACAGAAAGGTAAAATTTGTAGCCATCCAGTTGTTCTTTTTTTTTTTAAAAAAATTTGCAAGTTTTAAATCTATTTGGTACCTAGACGATTGTAATTGGCACAACAAATCAAGATACGGAAATATCCCCGGCGTTGAAACGTAACCAAAATCAGTGACAATATTTACAATGAAACAATGAAGAACTTTCTTTATACATGTGTTACAAATGTGGAATCTTTATTCTTTGAGTTGAGAAAGAAAAGTTAAGAGTTTGGTCAGAACGAAATTTCCGAATATTTTAAATAAATTAATGTGTTTATTAATCTTCCTTTTGCATAGTAAATATTTTTGCAGTAAGTACATAATTTTGATAAAGATGCAAAATAGCATAATGTAACAACTGGTTATGATGTATACTGAAAATGAACTTGCAATAAAGAATTTAATTTAAGCTAATGATTCAAAAGTTTCAAAGAACTTAGTATTAATATATATATATATATATATATTGAAATCCANAAGAACCATATATATATTACAAATTCACAGACAAATACAAATTCACATAACTAATATTAAGACAATAAAAATTCATCTTTCTGAAAAAAATATACCATTATAGATCATGCAAATGAAAAACGAAATAAAATTATTATCAAAATATATCATGTACATACATTTTAAAATTATAATTTAGCTTAAAATCAATAATTTGAGATTATCTGGAAAAATATCATACCGAAACTGCAAATATTGAGAAAGAAAGGACAGAAAAATGCAAAATTTTAAGCGAACTTAGCTTATAGCTTTAAATCTTTATCAGTTGATAATCTGAAAGAACATGAAAGCTACAAGCAACTAAGTATTTGAAAGTTTCAAACCAATTAAAATCTCTCAGTGAAACTCGTCGCTTTTTTTGCTCTCAATTCAAAATAAACATAAAATGTTTTCAAAATCTAGATATATATTCAACAAATTTAAGTTTTATTTTAAACTTAGTTTATTTGAAACCGGTGACATTTTTGTGAACGATAGCACACTGAAACTTTTCAGAGTGCGACATTTTTTTAATGCTCATAAAATAATAAACTAGCACCTTTTATCTAATCTCTTGCGCAACTACAAACCTTGATTAGAATTAATACTTGACTTTTCAACTGATAAATTTGTTTTTAAATTTTAGGAAAAATAATCAATAGCTTTGCTTTCCGTAAAATGTTATGTAAATGTAACTCATTTTTATGTGTGATACACTTTTGAAACATGTAAAATAAAATAAAAATCACCCTTTATAACTATTAATATTGACTGTTATCATTAATTAGAATTTGTGTTACCTATTTTATCGTACAATTAATTTTATTTGAAATATTAAGAATGAGTGACATTATTAATTCATCGATTTCAAAAATGAATAATTTTACGAAACTTTTTAACAGATTATTATACTTCAAATTGCCCCAGTATAATAAACTGCAAATATATGTGTTTAGTAGTTCTTTTATCTTGGTTCTCTTGGGATTATTAGTAATAGTTAGTCTATCATATTGGCATCGTACATTGTGTAAAATTAATGAAAATGAGTTACTTTTATCAAGCATTTCTCCTGAGCGAAATCTTTTGGATATTAGTCAAGAAAGTATGGATTACTCAACAGGATTAAATACCAGAATTTATTGTTTGAAAAATTACATGAAAAAGCAAGATCTAGCCACTTGCTGTGAAAATAGCCCTTGTTACAAGACTTCTAGTGAAAGACATGCATCATCCATGTTCCTTCCTGATGAATCCGATATATTTGTGACGGAAGATTATATTCCGATGGTCAGTGTTCCAACCGTAGTGCAGAAGAAAAAATTAGTGCATGCTTCAGGTTCAGGTAAGAGATAGCAAGGATTTCTGTATTAGTAGGTACATACTATTTTAGAATTGATTATTTTGGTGTGCAAGTACCTTTACACAAATCTTCCAAATTTTTTTATTTTTATTCAGTATGTATTTCCTTTTATAAAATATATTTTGTTAACATTACTTCTGTAAAATTTATTTATATTAGAAAAATCAATCTAATGAAAAATTATTACTATAGAAGTTGAATTATTACCATAGAAATTATTGTAGGAAGTAACAATGTTATTGAATAATAATTAGAATTATCTTGAAAATAACTTTTTAAAGTCAATTTGTCACAAATGATAGCAGTATTACTAAACTTGCTAAAGTCTTTATCAAATAGCTTTGTATTTTTTATAGGTTGATAAAACTTATATTTATTATAGTTTCAACATGTAATATTATTAATTATATAATATAATTGTATATATGTAATATTATAATTGTATATAATATAATAATTGTTTATTATATAATTGTATATTATATAATATTGTAATATAACTAGTGGGCTGCACCCTCTGCTCGCTAACGCTAGCCAACCCCCAAAAATTGCTACGCAGTCTTATATGGTTTGCTTCGCTTACCAAGCTCACCTCGCTCGCTACTAACTTAGGTACATTGCAAATGCACAAAATTCTAAGAATTCAAAACAATCATTCAAATCCATATAAAAACTTTTTATTAAAAATAATTACATCTTTTTAGTAAATGCTAAGTTATTAAAATAAATTTGAATTCAAATAAATGACATGTAATTCGTTAAACCTATTAGAAATGTGCTATAGTATAATTCGTAAAATAAATCAAAAATCGTCAAATAAATTCGTGAAAAAAAGCACTTTCGACAAAATACTAAAATAGAGATCTATCGACAAAGACTTCTCACTTCTGCCTAGCTTAATAGTATGAGATTGCCGCATCTGATGCTCTCTTATTTCAGTTTCCGTTTTTAAATGCGCTGTATGTTGAACCACCTCAGCTAGATTTGGCGTGTGACATTTTTAGCGGCAATCATTGGTTGATTTTCTAGCGTTGCCATTCAGGGAGTTGAAATGATGCTTTTTTTTTCACCGTGCAAGAGAAATAGTAACTTAAACAAAACAAAGCAAACGTTGCCACCAGCTGAAGAGAAATACAGCCAAAATTTGGGAGCCACGTAGGAGAATTATGTATAGATATAATATATTGTAATATAATATTAGAACTTATTAATAATATAATAAATTATAATCGCAAAATAAAGGAAGCCAAAGTTCTTTCTGGGAATAAAAAAAGCAGTGTTTTTTCCTCACAGAAGAAGGCACTTTGAGTTTTGAATGGACACTTACTTACCATCGTTAAAATTCATCGAAATGTGTAAGTTTATGTAATAACTGAATTTGATCCTCAACTTTAAAATTACTGTCTTTTTCTATTTTGTATGTATATTTGTAAAAGTAATTCTCACTCATTGTCAAAATAATGGAAAAATTTGAAGCTCTTTATAAATAATTGAAACGAAGCTAAAAGACAATCTCTGGTTATAAATTTTCTGGTTATAAATTTAAAAAGTAATGGTAAGATTTAAAATCACTATAACACTCATAAATATGCCTCCCAAATAACATTTTTCTTGCAAGTTGCAAGCTATAAATGAGGCAGGCTCAGTTTCAGCTCAGGCTCTATATCTGGAAAAAGTTTTTAGTAATCATCCTGTGGTAAACATATTTTGATAGTTACAATTCTTTTTCATTGTAAACAAGCAAAGAAAAAAACATGCATTTCAATTTGCTTCATTTTAATCTGTATCTTAATTTTATATTGGCAAATTTTTTTTATTTTAATGGTTTTTAAACTTTATGAATTATTTAGAAATTATGGTGAGAAACTTCAAAAAAATGTAGATAATCAACATTTGGAATCAAAAATTAACAGAGCTGTTGAAAGGTTGAAAATGCAGTTTTAAATGTGATGGTTTTGCTGCTTGAGCTGTTTAAAATCCAAATTCTTTTTTCAGTACTGTACACTCTCACTAAATAAGGCAAAATATTTCATCAGTAGTAAAACATGGAAATTGTATCCCTGTAGAACAAGTTGAGAATAAGTTGACTGTCTAAAGAATGAGACAAGATTGTGATTATTTTTGACTCAAAAAGAAATTAGGTTTTTTCTCCCAAATAAATGCTCAATTGATTAGTTTCTTCATTTTATTGCAAAACAAAGTATTATTTGTTTGTTTTTATTGCATAAACATTTTTAAAGTGCTAGTAAATTAGGTGATAAGTAATTAACCCAGATATAAAAAACAACCATTGTACATACGCAATGAAGGAGCATAAAGGGCACACAATTTGCTATAGCATTAATTGCAACAAAAGTGGTGAATGATAATATCACTTTGACCAGATGTCATGCTTCACATTTGATAATGCACATATTATTTTCAAGGATGTAGAAAGAACCATAATGTAACTTTTTTATAAATGATTTAAAAAACTAAAACTTTATTTAAAGTTATTTAAACCAAGGAATTTAATTTGTCTAGAGATCACAAAAGCATCTGTATTGGAAAAAAATAACTTATTGAATAAAATAAAAAATCAAACTTATGTGCATTGTTACTGCATGTTATTTAACTTGTTATCCATAAAGTAAATAACAGATGTTTTGTAATATATTAAATTATAGAATATTACGCTTCCAGTATTTACAAGAATGAAACAAAAATTTAAAAAAAAATAATAATATATATTTTTTTTAAAGATATTGCTTATTGAATATGTATGTGTAATTCCTTGAGACTTGCTCCAAGTTGATTAAGAACCACTAGACAGATTAACTAATGAACCGTCATTATTTTCTCATAGCTATAATATTTTAAAAACTTTCAGACTCTAAACAAATGAAATTTAGTTGAATAGTTTTATAAAATAATGTTCAGAAAATGGAATTACTTTTAGATGAGGAAATTTTCTTTCTCTCTGCGAAACATAAATGCTTTGAATCCTAACATTTTCTGTGTCACCTATTATTAGTTAAAGTTACTTATTTGAAATACAAAAGTAGTGTTTGTGTTGCCATTACGTTAAAAAAAAATACAGTAGGTCCTTGATTTGTCGACGCTGATCAGACTGGGCGAAACCATCGTTAATAACAGAACGGGACATGAAAGTTCCCGTGAAAATTAAAACTTAAATGCATGCTAATTTAATCACATCTTTGTTAAATATCTAAATGCAATCTGAAGCTTAACTATAATTTATTTAGTAGAGAAGAAAAACTTACATTATTTTAAAGAAAACGAATTCCACATATTTGTTTATTCTTATTTTGTCTTAAAGTACACTATGAGTTTTCTACTTTTTCAAGACGTCAATTTCTTTCTCTATTTCTTCATGTTCTTGGGAGCATAACTGCTGCTTCATTGAATGATGATGGAGGATCTGAAGATTCTCAGTCTTCTTCATCACTTTTAAATTCCACAATTTTGGCTATTGAAATTATTTCTGATTCACAAGTCATTAGATTACTATCACATTGCGAACACTCCATAATGTGAGTATTGATCTTCTGTTCTGAAATGCTTTCAGTTTTCGACTTGGTCAGAACTGATGTAAAACTACTTTTCTTAAAACCATTAACAATACCGTGTTGGGAGACTTTTTTTTTCTCAGGCAGACGATATTAAGTTTAAAGCTTCTAACATTAAACATCATATATTATCATCATTCTTCTAACATCATATTTTCTATTTTTGTTGGATATTAAAAGTTGTATAAGACTCCAACTTGCCAGTCTTTCAGGAAAATAATATCAGTGAACACTCTAAATACTAGGATTTTTTTTCTCCCTACATTTGTAGGAAATGAAAGGGAAATAACTGAAAAGACATTAAAAAGAAGAAATTGATATTCATGACTGATGTTAAATCTCAGTTCTACTGTATATTAGAGATGAGCTCGGGCTCGCTTTTGGTGGTCCGAGCCCGAAGAATTTTAATGTTAGTCCAAGATGCATGGGGAGTCCAAGATTTTGTGATCTCGTCACTTGGCTTTTGATGTCTAAGCAACGAAACCAGTAAATTAATAAATTTTTATCACCAACCTGTAAAATTAGAAGCATAAAGAAACCAATTAAAACTCCAGAATGACTAAAACAAAAATTAGAAAAGAAAATCAGTATATTAAGCTGAATAAAAGTCTCATAAGCAAAAGCAAATATCTCCTTAGGAATAAGAATGGGATAGGGTACTTTCTAACAGGAAAGGAAACTCACTTGACACTGTGAAAATTTATCAAAATGTGCAAGATCATGTGATAACTGAATTCGGTGCTCAACAATTTTTAAGTTACCGTCTTATACTATTTTATACATATATTTCAAAAAGTGGTTTTCACTTATTATCTAAGTAAGAGAAAAATTTGTAGTTTATAAATAATAATTAAAAGCATGTTAAGAGACACTCTCTCTGCATACATTTTTTTTTCTTCATAAAAAGTAAAATAAAAAAATTTTATTTTGATAAACAACTTAAAAAAAATTTCTGTAATTTCTACTGAAAATTATTAGAAAATAAACATTTAAATGCATTCTTTTTTTTAAAAAAAAAAGAGATATTTATTTTAAACGTAATTTTAAAATTTAAAATCACTTAAATTTATTGGCATACCTCCTTGAAAAAGGAGAAACTTATGAAAATTTAACCAGTTGAGAATCTTAACAAAGTAAATATTTGTAATAGTAATCAGAATTAAACTTATAAACATAGATAATTTTTGTGCGTTATTATTATTTTAACAGTTATTTAATTTTTCTTAAAAATGGAATATGATTAAAAGGCTGTGTTTTTAAGGGATGGTGGCTTAGTTTTACGAAAAGGATAAAGAAGACACATTCATAGGCATCAAAAGGCAGGTCGCCCTTCTATAAATGCTAAGGGAGAACACTGGCAAAAGCCTCGAACAAAAGAAGCAGGTCGCTGAAATTTTTATACCTTAAAAATTTTACATTCTTTATAACAAAGCCAAACTTTTGTTAAAATGTTTATGAAAATTTTATCATGAAATCGAACTTGCCCGGCTCTTTTTTTCAGTAAACGAGTCTTATCAGGTTCGGGCTGAGCCCGTCTTATCTCTACTGTATATATTTCTTGAGACACTCTGCCCTGACTATCTCACTTAAAAAAGAATACTTTATTTTAGGTATCTATTTGTGGCATAATAAATTTAAAGCTTAAATAATGTGTAATTTTTCCAAGTAATTTTTTTTTCTTTAAAATTTTTGAAATTGATGCATTGTTGAAATTACAAATTTTGTGTTTAAAGAATTTGTTTAGCATTATTAAATAACTTAGTTGAATTAATTTGGTAACAGTGCAGGTTGGCATATGAAGTTCAAAATTTAAAGTAAAACATTTACGTATAAAAGTTTAGTTTCTCTCTTGCCCCATCACTTATTTAAGTATTTTTATTTTTGGTTTTCACATTGCCTTCATCTATGAATGCATAAGTTTGGTTCATGTTTAAACTCTGCAAAAACTCTGTCAGATCCGGAGCATTTATATTTCCTTTAAAAAGCCCATTCAAACCAGTCCCATGTGTGTCATCAAAAGTTAAGGTTTTCAAAAATCTGCACTGATCTATACATTACACAATATCATCTAGCATATTTTTATATATATNATATATATATATTACGAATAATAACGAAACAATGCAACATACTTAAGCATGTAAACCCATGCATTTTTACCAGTTTTTTTTTTCTTTACCCAAGCATAGTCTGCGTATATTTAATTCAATTTTTTTTTTTTTTAAGAGTCTGAAGCCTTGTCAGCTGTTAACGTGGCTTTGAAAATGAAAAATTCCAACAAATTTGAAAAAGCTCTCAGACTATTTCGCCATGCCCTAGCTTTGCAGCCACTTCATCCAGATGTACTTAACCATTACGGAGAATTTGTTGAAGAGAAAGAAGATGATTTAATTAAGGCAGACGAAATGTATTTTAAAGCCTTGACTATCTCTCCTGATCATTCACATGCTCTCACCAATCGAAAAAGAACGTTACCAGTTGTCAAGGAACTGGACGAAAAAGAACTGAAAAGAATTGATGATAAGCATGTCCAGTTGATAGAATTGAATCACAACAGTCCTGCATTTAAGACATTGAAACGGGAACTTTATTTTCAGCACATCTATCATACCGTTGCTATCGAAGGAAATACTCTGACCTTGGATGAAACTAAAATGGTGATTCAGACTGGTATGCCAGTCAGTGGGAAAAGTTTAGTTGAACATATGGAAGTAGTAGGTGTAGAATCTGCACTGCGTTACGTCAACAAAACATTGGTTTCAAAAGATGATATTACTGTTTACGATATTTTAAAAATCCATAAGCTTGTACTTGGCCACGTGAATCCTCAAGTGGCTGGCTCATTTCGTCAGTCTCAAGTATTTGTAGCAGAACACACTCCCCCTCATGCATCGGAAGTGGTCCATCTCATGGAGGAATACGTCGAATGGCTTCAATCTCCCGAGTTTCTGCAATTACATCCTATTAAACAAGCTGCTTTAGCTCATTATAAACTTGTCTATATCCATCCATTTATAGATGGAAATGGCCGAACTGCAAGATTAATCATGAACATGATTTTAATGAGACACGGCTATCCTCCCGTCATTATTAGAAACAGTGAGAGAAATCATTATTTCCGCACTTTGCAGCTTGCCAATGAAGGGGATGTCAGGCCTTTTGTACGATTTATAGCAAAATGTACTGAATGCACTTTAAATGTTTATTTGCATTCTATTGATTATACTAAGTGCTTAGCCTCACCTACAGTCAATAAAATCGATAGTAACAATAATATTATAGCATTATGAGAAATTTTAAAATTATATTTATTCTTTTGATGTGATATTTTTATTTGTTTGGGTTTTTTGTTAAATTTGTACCAATAATTGTTTATTTACTTATCAGTTTTCAAGTTCATATCATTCAAACATACCAAACTGTTGATTGTGTTAGCTAATTAAGTCATATGTTCTTTTGTTTCTATAGAATTCAAGTTGTTGTTTACTGATTTCTTTCTTTAAACATGTTGTTTGATGTGTGTGCATGATTTGATATAATGTCAAGTTTTAGTAATTACAATTTTTTTTTCTTTTTAGGATTCATAAGGGTTATTTTCACAATTCGTTAATTTTTACCTCCACAAGCGATATTTATCATTTTTTTGTATTTGTCTGACATGTTTATTTCAAAATGAACTATGTTTCCACTAGTCTGATAGAATTTATTCCTATTAAATGTGTCATACTATCTTTCCTTTTCCTTCTTTATCCATATCATTCTTAAGATTGCTCTTGCTAAAAATAATTTTTAATTTTGTTATTGAATTAATTAAAACTTAACTGATATTGACAGAACAGTTGTAACAACATTTGTCATGTTATGAATCAGCATATGTGTATATGTCAGCATGTATTTTATTCTTTACTGAATTTAATCTACTTAGGTAGATTTGTTTATTTATTACTGTATTTTTTTCTGTAAAATCTTTTTATTTTCTGTACGCATAATGCAGAAGCAGTGGGTTGAATTTATTTGATTCAGATTTGACATTCCATTTTTAGATACACATTAGTACAATTTTCAATTCGTCTTTCATTTTTACTCATACATTTTTCAAAAGCCATAATTGCTAATTATGGTTTATTATTATTTTTCATATAATTTGCTACATTTTTTTATACTTATTAACTTAACTAAGCGGATTTTTGTTTATTTGTTCAGTTTATAAGCATGGAGTAAGAAAAGTCGATGGAAATATTGTCATGCACCTGCCAAAGGTGATTGTATTTTGAGGGTACCCCGTAATACCGGGTTTTTCGTATTGTCCTCCCGGATCTAAAAATTGGGAGCAGGGCATATGATTTTTGTGGGGATTCCGCGTTTCTCAAGACAAATTTTCTCTCGGACATTCGGTAATCAAGATTCCACAATCTAAAATTCAAATTTTGAAACTTTTGTTAATTCCCGTTCGTAATTTCTGTTGCATTCACGCGATTCTTCCGTCAATGGGTAAAAGTTCTGTTAGATTCTTCTGGTTTGGTGGATTTTCGTCATTTTGAATATTTAAAACTGCACTGGGATCGCTCTTCTAATTCACGCTGTTTGAATAACAAACATCGATTTTAGTATTTAGCTGATTTGAAAGTTACACGATGCCATTCGCATTCACGTAATTTAAGAAGCCATTGTCGCGATTTTTATTAACGCGTTTTTGAAATCATTTTTGCGATTCGTATTCCCACGTTTTTAAAATCCAGTTACGCGATTCATATTCACGCGAATCCTATGTCACAATTCGCATGCACGCGGTTTCAAAGTCCAATATTGCGATTTGTATTTATCCGTTTGTAATATCAAGCATTGATTTTTACATGATTTAAAACAGTGTTTCCCAAAGTGGTCCATATGGACCCCCAGGGGTCCGTGGTACGATTCAGGGGATCCGTCAAAAATAAAAACTGATTTAGGGGTCCCTGAACAACGTGTGAGGTTTAATATAAAATAGTAAAATTGTGATTGGTTTTTATTATTATGGAAATTAAGATAAATAGAATAGTGGCGATTTTTACGTCCTAAGTAAACTATAAGTAAAGGTGGGTGCTTATAATTAATTATTAACAGTGGTTTGTTACAAATTAAACAGTTGATTTACAAATCTTTTATTCCCTTTTTAAAACATAACAGTATGAAAGAATCGAAGAAAAAACACCGAAAATACAGTGTTGAATATTTGAAGTATGTCTTTACTTCTTCATCTGGAAATAGTACTTTACCTATGTGTCTTCTATGTAATAAAACTATAACAAGTGATTCAATGAAGCATTCCAAGCTTAACGAACAATTGATAAAAATCCATAGTGACAAGAAAGATAAAGATTTAACTATTTTTGAAACAGTCAAAGAAAAATATCTGAAAACACCGTCACTGCAACACTTTATGGGGACAACATCTAAGCTAGGTGACGATGGATTGCATGTTTCTATATATTACGTGATTGCAAAGTCCGGAAAGCCTCACACTATTGAAGAACTTATTTTACTGTCTGTAAGTGAGATAATACTCACCGGGTTGCACAAACCAGCTTTTAACATTGTAAAAAGAATTCCACGGAGTAATAATAATCTACAAAGAAGGATTGACAAAATATCTCAGAGCGTAGAAAATTCTTTATGTGAGTACTTAAAAATATCTGAATTTTCTATACAGCTTGACGAGTCCACTTATCCAGGAAACAAAGCTTTAACTTTTAGCTTATGTAAGATTTGTAAAAGGATAAAAAATTTACCAGGAATTGTTATTTGCTAAATGTTTGGAAAGCGATACGAAAGGTGAAACGCTATTGACTGAATTAAAAGCAATACCCTTGACTAATATCATTTCTGTAGCTACTGACGGTGCTCCGGCAATGGTAGGAAGATACCGAGGTTTTCTGGCTAACTTAAAACAAGCTGCAGCGAATGTATTTTCAGTACATTTGCTAAACTTAACGAAACTAATTTGAAACTACAAGATAAACAATTAAATTGAATCAAAACTAAAATCATAAAACTGCGTTTGTTGCGAAGCATTTTCTGTATAAACAAAACTTGGGAAGCGTATATTGTTCTCTCAGTGTCAGTGCCGTAATGAACCTCATCACAAAAACAGTAATACAAAAACAGTAATACAAAAACAGTAATGATTAGAAATTAGTGCTCACAGGCATTGAGCCGGACATAAATACACTCTTAAAATCTCATCACGTTCATCCAAATCATTAATTTTATTTTAAACAAAAGATCTAATTTTAATAAATAGTTCTTCAACAAAATGTTTTTTTTTTAATTTGTTATTTTTATACCGTACATATATGCTGTTTTTCACTTGGGGGCACGTGGGCAAGTTTTCACTATAAAAAGGGATCCTTGGGTTTAAAAAGTTTGGGAACCACTGATTTAAAAGCTACTTATTGCAATTTGCATGCGCGTGAATCCAATATCGTGATCCATATTCACGCGATTTTAAAACTCCAATATCATGATTCTTGTAAAAACTTTTCTTAAATTAGTTACTATATATTCTTCATTACAAATACCATTTCAAAAAATCATGTTAAATGCGAAACATGTATGGCATATAAATTAGTATCTTGATATAGATTTTTTTGCACATAAAATTTTCACCTTATGTCACAATCACTCCTGACCTGTTTCCCAAGATTTCTTCCTGGGTTCAAGATGAGACCTTCTCATCTCTAGTACATAGCACTGTGGTGGTTCAATTTTGTTGATCAAAAGACTATCTAGTCTGACAAGGTCGAATTTGATAGGGTTTCAGAGTGTAATAGTAATAGGTTCTGCTCTTTTTCTTTTCTTTTTTTAAATTTATAAATGTGAGGGAGATTTCGCAAATTTACGTTAGCTTCCGTATGTAAGATTTTAAGTAATGCGCACGCTCATTAAAAAGTATTATTGTAATCATATATATCACTCAATCATAATTGCATGCGCAATGTATGAATGAAAATATGCATAAATGAAAAAATATCAAGCTTACGTAAGTGAAAATAAGAGATTTTGGGAAGATTTCCGTATCGTGATCTGTGGCAGAATAATTGCAACTTCCGGGCAGCTGCCTGTGAGAAAGGGACCAACTCGTAAGGTGTAACTTGTAGCCACCCCCGGGCAAACATCTACATGTTTTTATTTATTTTCTTTTAAATTGCAAGTTTAAAATCTATTTCGCAGCACTTAGGTGATTGTAGTTGGCACGATACGGAAATATCCCCGAAAATTTGCAAACATCCGTGAGGTAAAAACGCTAACATAGTGAAAGAATAGTTTAACAAAATCAAAACAAATATTTACTTCAGTTGTCGACAATTTATTTAAAGCTATTGCATTCGATTCAAAATGCTTCGCTCTTCGTAAAACTGCGGATCTGTGAGCAGAAAAATTTGATGGATTCTACATTTCAATGAATTCAGCACATAATTATTGTTAGTAGTATTTAAAAAATTATTATTGAACTTGTATTGATTATTTAACTTCTTTTAACTAAATTGTATAGTTGAAGTCAATATAATTTTGAAATAGCGAAAATGTATATAGTTTCTTATGGAACTAGTGCAATAAGACAACCATAATATTAAACACAAACCAATAAAAAAAAAACTTTTTATTGAATGAACCAATGGTTGTAAGATCACACTATTCATTTTTAAATTTCATCAATTCATTTCTTCAAATTCGCATTCTATGTCCATGTTTTGAGTTCGAAGTTAAACAGGAAACAACATTTAACAGCGTAAATCACGGCAGCATGCGTAGCATTTAAAATAAACTCGAGCATGCGCAGTTGCTTCAATCTTACGTACAGACAACAGAAGCTAACGTAAATGTTCGAAATCACCCTTTTTGTCTGAAAAAGAAAGTACAGGAGTTAAGATCCTGTGCGAATTTAACCCTGAAAAGAAGGTTGTTTAAATTTTTTGCAACTACCGTTTGACATGACAATCACCAGTTGTATATTTTAACTTTAAAAAATACTTTTCTTTATGATCAAACGCAAGAAATATCATAAAAAGAAAAGTGTTTAGTTCTCTAAAACTCAGTGACTCTGAAATACTGTTCTAATTGTGCCAACTAAAATGTTCCATGTTATGAAATTGCTTAAATGTATTTCGAGATATTATTGAATTGTGTACTTTAAAAAAGGACTCTTTGTTTTTTCAATATACACTTCATTTCATAAGCAATATGATAAAAAAGTATGATTATATATACACATAACTAATGCTATGTGGTTATGAACATGGTGATATGTGTTGAGCTGTTTTAAACTTTCATTACTTGATGATTTGAATAACTTGTGTTTTAGTATCTATGTAAGCATTTTGTAATGTTTGCTTTATTTATACTAAATGCGTAGTTTATTTATTTATTTCTCATGGAGTTTATCCTGTTTATTGCTATGGTCATATGCATGTGTCGTCCCTGCAGAATTAGTTTCACGTCAAGCGCGTATAAATTAGCCCAAAAGTTCAATGTTAACACACTTATTTTGTCTTTTTTTGGGAGATGTTTTCTCCTCTTTTTTTCTCTTTAAACGTCCCCCTCCCCTCAAGAATTAAACATCAGTGATGCCCATGAACATCATGATCTAAAATTGTATAACAATTCTCTAGTTGAAATTAGGTAATTTATTTCCTCTGTTATTGTTGTTATACAGTGGGCCAAAAATAAAAATTAATTTTAAGAAAAAAACGGACCACCCTGAATAATTTTTGATCGGATCTTCACATTCTAGTACTCATTCTTAACGATTTGAAGCGGCAACCTCAAATATGCTAAAAAAATTAGTGCATACGATATTTTAAGTTACGAAATGAGACACAAAAACGTACTTTCTCTAAATAAACATACCTTCTTTTTGATTTATTTTGGACCCTCAAGGCATCGGGGGGGGGGTAGCCGTATACGGGGAAATAGGCCCCAATAGTCAGGAGGGCGATCCAAAGTTTGGACCCTTTAATGTTAATTTTACTTTTTGCGTGTTTGGCTATATATCGAGAACTTTTTAAGCAAATTGAAAAATTTTTCACACAATTATAAAATTTGCTTATCCAAATATAATTCCGGGGAAAAAATAACTTTTAGTAAATATTTATCATTTTATTTAAGAATGGTCGAACAAAATTTAAATTATAAGGTCTACAAATTTTTGCCTAATTTTAAAAAATGTAATTTTTTATAGCAAAATGGTCAAATAGTGCCTGAGAAATCGAATTTCAAGTATCTAATTTTTTGAAATTCGATTTCTCAGTAACTATTCGTCCGATTTTTTTTATATTGACCGTCCTTATTATTTACTTACAGAAACCATGTCAAAAAGGAAGTTTTAAAAAATGTGCGCAGTGGGGACACATATAAATATTTGAATTAGGAAGAAACAAAAATTTCGACCAAGTTTCTTGACCACAAACTCAGTCGAGGTTTCCAGTACTGTCTTTACGCATGAGCAGAACAGGGCAATACCCGGAGGGGAGGCCCAAGCACTCGGGGGGCTTTTGAGAATTTTACTTTTTATAAAAAGTATGAATTAACAACATTGCCTTGTATATTTTTTTAAATAAATATATTCTATTGTGTATAAAGTGTGCATTTTGTTTTTCTATCTACACATAGTGATTGATTATCATGCAAGCACAAATAATTTGAATAGTTTATCACCAGGAAAACTTAAACAGGCACCCGAAATCTATATTTCAATGAAGTTTTCTTTCTTTTATTAAATTACGAAATTTACTTAAATAACATCCGCGTCAATAATAGGATGGCGATTTTTACGTTGTTTTTCTAAACGAATTATACCATTTCTCCATTTATTTCGCATTTTAGTACATTGTAAGTTTTTTTTTTTAATTCGTTTAGTACTTATTACGAAAATGAATGAAGCATCATCGATTTTTTACATTTTGCTTAAACGAACGACCATTTTTCTGACTTCGGGAATTATAAAGGGTCTGGTTCATTTCATCGACAATCACTTCATCGACAGGCCATTTCATCGACTAGGTCATTTTGCAGGCCGTTTCCTCGACAGGGTTGTTTCGTCGACAGGCCATTTCGTCGACAGGGTTGTTTCGTCGACAAGTCATTTCGTCGACAGGGTCATTTCGTCGACA